>NC_079218.1:51122585-51375085 GCF_029633865.1 Lampris incognitus
ACAATCAAAACATTCCTATAGAACATAGTGCTGTACAAGTGTGACATGTAAAACCGTTGTTTCCACAAGATGCACCTAAATACACCAGATTTAAGTTAAGTTGCACTGCACACATAAATACACAGACCACAACTACATGTACATGTATATACATGTGGTATGTACATGTATCAAGCACTTAGCTGCCAGTTTTGTTCATGTGTTAAAGCAATTAAGTTAATTATCTTGCTGTTACAATTTACTTTTAGGAACACATACATGCACACACACACACATACACACGCACCATGTAACCCTATAATTGTGGGGACTCCTCATTGACTACATTCATTCCCTAGCCCTTAACCCTCACCTTAACCATCATAACTACATGCCTAACCTTAACCTGATCCTAATTCTTCCTTTTGGATTTTTCTCCCAAATTGTACTTGGCCAATTACCCCACTCTTCCGAGCCGTCCCGGTTGCTGCTCCACCCCCTCTGCTGATCCGCGGAGGGCTGCAGACTACCACATGCCTCCTCCCACACATGTGGAGTCGCCAGCCGCTTCTTTTCACCTGACAGTGAGGAGTTTCACCAGGGGGACGTAGCACGTGGGAGGATCATACTATCCCCCCCCCCCGAACAGGCACCTCGACTGACCAGAGGAGGTGCTAGTGCAGCGACCAGGACACATACCCACATCCGGCTTCCCACCTGCAGACACGGCCAATTGTGACTGTAGGTACGCCCGACCAAGCTGGAGTTAACACAGGGATTTGAACCACCGATCCCCGTGTTGGTAGGGGACGGAATAGACTGCTACGCCACCCGGATGCCCCAACTAATCCTTATTCTAACCTTAACCCTAAACCCAAGTCCTACCCCTAAAATGGACCCTTTTCCTCATGGGGATGCACAAAATGTCCCCACAAGGCAGGTGGTTTCAGGTTTTTCTATCCTGATGGGGCATTTGGTCCTCTTTAAGATACAAAAACTTGGTGCACAGGGGGCATCCGGGTGGCGTAGTGGTCTATTCCATTGCCTACCAACATGGGGATCGCCGGTTCGAATCCCCGTGTTACCTTCGGCTTGGTTGGGTGTCCCTACGGACACAATTGGCCGTGTCTGCAGGTGGGAAGCCGGATGTGGGTGTGTGTCCTGGTCGCTGCATTAGCGCCTCCTCTGGTTGGTTGGTTGGGGTGCCTGTTCGGGGGGGAGGGGGAATAGCGTGATCCTCCCCCTGGCGAAACTCCTCAGTGTCAGATGAAAAGAAGCAGCTGGCGACTCCACATGTATTGGAGGAGGCATGTAGTAGTCTGCAGCCCTCCCTAGATCGGCAGAGGGGGTGAGCAGCGACCAGGACAGCTCGGAAGGTGGGGTCATTGGCCAAGTACAATTCGGGAGAAAAAGGTGGAAAAAATCCACACAAAAAAAAAACCAGGTGCACACACACACACACACACACACACACATTCCATGACTGACTCTTACACAAGTGATGGGGCAACATTCTGGGGTTTATGTGTTATGTGTCTCATCAAAGCACAAAATTACAGCTAACTTAAAAACAAAATGCCTCAAATCTATATCACTACAAACTTGGAGCATCAGCCCGTCATTATTCTCAAAGCATCATTGTACTCTGACATCCTCCAGCACACACTGGCTTGTAGAACTTAAACACCAGCAGAATCAGGGACAGATTTTTGTTCCTTATGATTGCTGCTGGATGACAGTGTGCATCCACAGCTTGCAAGCTGCCTCTCTTCATGAAGTTACTGTTTCACAGGAAGCGCATTTGCACACCACGATAAGTGTCAGGTGTAGTTTTTGTCCTGCAGTAACATGTGTGCAGTAACTCGGTACAGGGAGGCTCTCCGTCATAGCTATTTTAAGGCAGAGATGGCACAATCAGTGGTAGCGGGTGAGAAGGTGTGGGGACAGGCTTGAGGCTGGGCTAGATTACTTGGGTTGAATGCAGTAGAGGCGGAGTATGACTAGCACAAGATGGCGGCAGTCTGCAGCGCAGTGGTTCTGTTCAGGAAGAGACAAATCTGCAGGTCAGAGGAGCAATAACTAACACTGGGAGCCGAGCCCGAGCCAGCAGCCCTTTACTAAGCTGAGGCAGGCGGAGGACAGAGATGGTTCGGGGTGTGTGAGAACAATCGGTGTGTGTCTCCCAAACAAAGCTGCTGTACTGTAACGATACGGGAAGGGGAAGGAGAGGGGTGGGGAGGTGGATACACCTGCTGAAGCTCACTATCAGTGAACTGACAGACTGCATGGAAACAGGCTGAAAAGTAGAAAGTAGAAGTAGTTTCACAGACACAAGATGAGCGTGAGCTCCCAACCAGGGAGTAAGGGGGTTGGTCACATTTTTAAGAGCTCATGATACAACTGAGGTTGTGGCAGAGACATAAATATATACGCTGATATACATACGCCTACATACTCGTCATATTGTTAACACCTTGAAATAAAAATAAAAACGTTAAGATCCACTACTTTTTACTGTGCATCTTGAGATTTACTCACAACATAACAAAATTAAATGAATACATAAATCACTGAAGATTTCAACAGTGAGCATGCTGTAGAAAAAGTATCCTAGTGTATTTTACCTCTGAAACCTTTTCAGTACTGCAGATACAGCTAAAGATACAGATACAGCTACAGATATGGATACATGCAGTGCATCCGGAAAGTATTCACACCCCTTCACTTTCCCCACATTTTGTTATGTTACAGCCTTATTCCAAAATGGATTAAATTCCTTTTTTTTCTCATCAATGTACACACAATACCCCATAACGAGAAAGTGAAAAAGGTTTTGTAGAAATTTTTGCAAATTTATTACAAATAAAAAACTGAAATATTGCATGTACATAAGTATTCACACCCTTTGCTATGACACTCAACATTGAGCTCAGGTTCATCCTGTTTCCACTGATCATCCTTGAGAGGTTTCTACATCTTGATTGGAGTCCACCTGTAGTAAATTCAATTGACTGGACATGATTTGGAAAGGCACACACCTGTCTATATAAGGTCCCACTGTTGACAGTGCATGTCAGAGCAGAAACCAAGCCATGAAGTCAAAGGAATTATCTGTGGACCTCCAAGACAGGATTGTATCGAGGTACAGATCTGGGGAAGGGTACAAAAAAATTTCTACAGCTTTGAAGGTCCCGAAGAGCACAGTGGTCTCCCATCATTCGTAAATCGAAGAAGTTTGGATCCACCAGGACTCTTCCTAGAGCTGGCCGCCCAGCCAAACTGAGCAATCGGGGGAGAAGGGCCTTGGTCAGGGAGGTGACCAAGAACCCGATGGTCACTCTGACAGAGCTCCAGCGTTCCTCTGTGGAGATGGGAGAACCTTTCAGAAGGACAGCCATCTCTGGAGCACTCCACCAATCAGGCCTTTATGGTAGAGTGGCCAGACGGAAGCCTCTGCTCAGTAAAAGGCACATGACAGCCTGCTTGGAGTTTGCCAGAAAGCACCTAAAGGACTCTCAGACCACGAGAAACAAGATTCTCTGGTCTGATGAAACCAAGATTGAACTCTTTGGCCTGAATGCCAAACGTCACATCTGGAGGAAACCAGGCACCTCTCATCACCTTGCTAATACCATCCCTACAGTGAAGCATGGTGGTGGCAGCATCATGCTGTGGGGATGTTTTTCAGCAGCAGGAACTGGGAGACTAGTCAGGATCGAGGGAAAGCTGAATGGAGCAAAGTACAGAGAGATCCTTGATGAAAACCTGCTCCAGAGCGCTCAGGACCTCAGACTGGGGCGAAGGTTTACCTTTCAACACGACAATGACCCTAAGCACACAGCCAAGACAATGAAGGAGTGGCTTCAGGACAAGTCTGTGATTGTCCTTGAGTGGCCCAGCCAGAGCCCAGACTTGAACCCCATTGAACATCTCTGGAAAGACCTGAAAATAGCTGTGCAGCGACACTCCCCATCTAACCTTACACAGCTCGACAGGATCTGTAGAGAAGAATGGGAGAAATACCCCAAATATAGGTGTGCCAAGCTTGTAGCTTCATACCAAGAAGACTTGAGGCTGGAGTTGCTGCCAAGGGTGCCTCTACCAAGTACTGAGTAAAGGGTGTGAATACTTATGTACATGCAATATTTCAGTTTTTTATTTTTAATAAATTTGCAAAAATTTCTACAAAACCTTTTTTGCTTTGTCATTATGGGGTATTGTGTGTAGATTGATGAGAAAAAAAAGGAATTTAATCCATTTTGGAATAAGGCTGTAACAACAAAATGTAGGGAAAGTGAGGGGGTGTGAATACTTTCCGGATGCGCTGTATACAGCTACAGATACGGATACATATACAGATACAGATACAGGCCAGGTGGAAGAACAGTCCATCCTGTTCCTTTAGGGTGTGTGTGTTTATGTGACTCAGCAGGCAGCATGAAATAACCAGAACAATCAATCCCTTTTATCACTTTTCAACATCCACAGCTCTTTTTACTGATGATTAAATATGTGGATATAATGATGGTAATTAGAGAAAGCACTACAAAATAAATGAATACCTTCATATTTTGATTTTGGAGAAGGTATCATCTCTTAACCTACACACTGATTGATGGCACTGAAGTGCATGCACGGTCAAAACATAGAAAATTGTAAACATGACACAAATATGTTTAATAATAGCTACATTTGTGTCAAAACTATGTACGTGATGTACTCTGATATATCCTGGATATGGAAAAGTGGAATGTATGTTTCCATATCCATATTCCAATGTATGTTTTGAAACATGTATGGAAAATACAGCCCATGTATTTATCCTAAAAAAAAAAAAATACTTTGGCTAGATACTAGTCTTGTTATTATAGTATATTGTTAAAAATTTTGATATACTTCAAATCTGTTTTCTTTTTGAAAACCAATTGTGTATATATATATATATATATATATATATATATATATATAGTTGGGAAGTACAACATATAAAACAATGGTGCATGGTGAATCGACAGTGCCATTGATAGTCGGCCATTTTACAATTTGGAAAAAAGTCTGGCAGACTCGGTGGCACTGCTGTAGTGGAAAATCTTGTCTCCATTGCTGGCATATTGTGTGCACACACGGTACACATGCAGAGTGATGGAAAGAAGTGCTGAAAGATTAGCAGGATATGTTATCTCATGGTATGAGATGCACATCTTACCTGAAAATAAACTGTCTCAGTAAAATGTGTGTAAACGCAAAAATAGTCAGAAAGCAGCAGCATGGATTCCTTGTGCTATTACTGTTCTTGTATCGAGGGGTCTGATAATACACAACATGGGAATCAGATCTGATGTCAAACGACATCATTTCTTTATGCAGCGGTTCCCCCATTTCTCCCTCTCCCTCGCTCTCTCCTGGTCTCGTGTTCATTATGTCTCGGTCTGAGTGTCTGCTGGCCGAGGGAAACGCTGCCCCTCCAGCATCCAGAGACAGACTGCCGCTGCAGACCTGCTGCTCTGACTGGGAAACCCCGTTGAACTGAGATGACACTACCAGCCACCAGAGCAAAGCACCCCAAAATAATGAATTACTAGATATAGATATAACAAATTGGCTTAAACATTTCGAACAAGAGAGAAATACCGCAGTCCCTCTCTGATGCCCACATACAGCCCACCTGTGCCCTAATGTGCACCGCACGTCACACGTCTTGCACAAATATAGACAAATATATGACCATTACATGCTTAGGCAAAAGCACGTTATAAACCCGTACACAAATACAGGTACAGGTCTCTCTCTCTCTCTCCCCCCCCCCCCCCCACACACACACACACGCAGTGGCCAGCTCTCCCAGACAGTCATTCATAGAATTAACGATGGCACTGCATCAAAACGGACATGCACATCATACTCCTAAACCTGCTGCCGTTCTCCGTATGATCCCAAAGACTTGCAGAACAAAACGATCCTGTACTGCTCACGGCTGCCATGTAAAATCACTGCATTCATAAGATTTGGATTCAGGTGAAAGCGTGGATCAGCGTGAGAGCCATTACTATCACACTGTACCGCAGGACAGAATTCATCAGGATCAGTCGCTAAGAAAAACAAAAGCAATTAATGTTTTTGCGGCATTACTACAGAAGTGCAAAAAAAACGCTGATTTAATAATATTTTTACTATTTTTTTTGCTAACAGTACAGTATGGGCAGTACATACTCCATTATTAAGGACAATTGGGAGGAAATAGTCACCGCTGAATCAGCAAAGACAAACAATTGAATTCAACATACCTGGAAAGAGTTAATGCTGAGAAGATATAACAGAAATTACAACATTCATGGGTCGCATACCGCTTAAGTTTTTGCCATATAAGGCTTTTTTGTTGTTACGTACTCTATCTTAATTTATAGGTTTTGTTTCAGCATTTGAGGACTACAACGAAAAGGGCAGTTATTCATGTCTTCCTATGCTATACTGGAAAACACACATTTTAATGTCGTAAATGTTGTCCTATGCAAAGTAACAATAGCATGAAGAAAAACTTGCCGTCCAAAATGCTCATAAAATTCAATGGGGGAAAGTGCAAAGCAGGGCCTCGTGCAGACCACGAGACACGACACATGCGGGTTTAAAGTGCTGGAGATGCAGGGAGGAGACGGCTAGAAGCGAAGAGATGTCTGAGATTGTAGACCAACAATCAGTTATTAAGACACGTATCTCTTCTTCCATTTACAACACAGTCTTAGAAGGAGAACTTTGAGTAATTACATTTCTTTTCTTAGTGCCACACCCATACAGAAACACAACACCAGCGCCTATTGGCTCACATAACAACACAAGTAACCACTACGTCCCATTCATTCATCCATTCATTCATCCATTCATTCATCCGTCCGTCCGTCCATCCATTCATTCTCCCCTTCAGCCAGCCATGTCTCACATATCGTCACTGCTCAGCCTCTATCGTGGTGACTTACTAATGACTTAGTTAGTAATGACTTAGTAATGACTTAGTAATGGCTTAGCAATGACTTAGTTAGTAATGACTTAGTAATGACTGAGTTAGTAATGACTTAGTTAAGCAGACAAGAGTTGGCGAAGACCCGCTGCAGCAAGAATAACTGACATAATTCGGTGGTGAAATCAGTTTTACTTTTCAGTATTCTCTAATTAGCAGATTAACGCAGTACGAGAGAAGCTTCATCTTATGTCCAGATTTAAATTCTTTAAAATAAAAGCAACGCCCACACAGGCGACAGTCGGCCAGGTGTCCCATGGGTGAAGATTCACCATCACATTCACTCACAAACTCACACACACATAACCCAGTTCCCATGTGCATGCTAGGAGGCACACACAAACACACGTACCAATACGAACACACACACACACAGATGCATGAGGGCATGGAAATAGACAGATGAATTTTCTCTGAGGTCACACACAAGTGTACTGAGCTGTTGGTATCACGCTCTCTCTGGTACTTTGTGCTGCTCTCAAGACGAGTCATGCAGAGCCGGTGGACACATGGACACACCGAGCATATAACAAGATTTACAAATGGAGTTTTTTTCTCCTCTCAAACTGTATATGTGGAAAATAAATGTTTTACTTAGAGATTTTTTCTTTTCCATTTTATAGCCTTAGTGAGATAATCAACGCTCTAGAACATCCCCAGCCTCTTTTCAGTGTATTTGTTTTATGATGTAGATGTGATGTGCCGATTTATGGCTCAGCACGCTCACTACATGTTTCTCTTTGACTGCCAATGCTGCCTATTAGTATGATTGCATATTTGTACACTGTCGCCAATGTGTATCTGCGTATTTATGAATGTGTGTTGGTGTAGGTTTATTTCTGCATCTCTTATCTGAATGGATTCCTGGAGATTTTGCACTCTATTGCACAATATGACAGGGCCTGTAGGTCCTGGTGCAATGTGTTTATGATCTCGCCATACGTAACAGCCACTTTAAATGCATCCGTACATCTCACGTGAGTTGGAATCCTTCTGCATGCATTGTGTTGTTCGGAAAAAAATGGATCTGAAAAGGTGTTCATTGTAAACCAGGGTCCGGTTACCCCCCCCCCCCCCATTCCAGTCACGTGTTCCTCATGCCCACATTCCAGTAGCACCACCTTACCCTACACCCACACATTGTGCCCTGCTCCTGGTCTACCCCTTCCACATTTCTAACAGGCTCAATCTTGTCCCCTTGTATGTTCCCTTTGTCCCTGTCAGTGAACGGTCCTTGCCATTTTTCCAAACTGACCGGAAGAAGTGAGGTATTCCCTCTACCATGCAACTCATGTCTCTCCGCCATGTTAGCAAGAGTCAAGGGTAGAGTATTCCTTAGAGATGTGTGCGTGCCCCTCGCAGCTCCCAAGAACCCAACCCGTGCACATCACAGCAAAACGTCACAAGTTAGGGTCTCAGGGAATGAGAGAGGTACAGATTTTTATTTTTTTGGTCTGGCCCCCCCAAATGAAATCGATAGGACATCTGCTGCTGGAGTGCCATGCCTGAGAACGCCGCAGACAATGGCAGCTTCCTCTCTCCCTGGCTCTGTGACGAAGCACAGAGGTAGAATCTGATGTAGGATAAATCAGGGTCCGCGTTCCCTCACCTCTGATGCATTACTGTCTACAAGAGATAACTATAGCACACAAATACATACATAAGAAAAATGCATATCAAGGCATTCTGAGCACGAGTTGAAATAACCAGTGCACAAGTATAAAGAAACGCCACACTAGATGGCAAAGGTTATTATACAAATTCTAACCACACAGAATTCACATTCATATGAACACACATCTACACACCTGTAGTCATCACTGCATGGCCTTTCACTCCCAGACTGCACTTCATTATCATGTGACATTCACAAACATGGCTCTGCCCAAGTATGTATTCATACCGCTGTCCCAACCGCGGGCTGACCTGTCTGAAGCATGAAGCAATGGATGATGATCGATAATGGATTCTCTCTCTGTCCCTAACTCAAAATACAGCAACACACACACACACACACACACACACACACACACACACACACACACACACACACACACACACACACACTGCCAGACCAGGAGAGCTGCAACAAATATCCAAAATGGATTGTGTGGATCCTGCTCGGTTGAAAATCCCTCCCTCTCTTCAGCCATCGGGGCCGAGGATGCTAACCACCTCCAATTCCTCCTGCAGGATATCTATGCCAAGCATTTTGATTTTATGTATGTACGTATGTATGTACATACATACATATATATTTTGTCAGGTAAACAATGAGATCTGACTGATGGTGACGCAGAGGAGGAAGAGAAAGTAGGGTAGAGAACGAGGCTAGCCAAGGTGAGGGAGAGAGAAAGAAAACTCACCCAGCTGACCATCGTGGTTGAGGTTGCCGCAGTCCCCTCTCTTCGCCTATTCCGGTCAGCCTAGTGGTGAAAAGACGAGATGTAGCGGGAGGAAAATGGGGAGGCAGAGGTGTAAAGAGAGGAACAGTGGAGAGGCAGATCCTGAGTGTGGCATGCTTGGGCTTTGTGGCGCAGATCGTTCGGGTAGCGCATGAGGTTGCTGTAAGCAGGCTGGTGTCTCGCCGTCTGCTGCTCAGACATGCAAGACTCAACCATGTGCAGCAGGAGAGAGAGAGCGAGAGAGAGAAATGTGGAACGAAGGGCAGCAGGGTGGTTAAAGTGATAAACTGGGGGAAAAGAAAGAGTATCACAGCAGTACAGGTTGATTGAGAAAAGAGATAGCACGATCATAGAGAAAAGATGCCAGTAAACAGAGACAAATAATTACAGTTGATAAGAAATGAGGCAAATTAGTCCAAAATAACTGAAAACCATACACAGTCAAGAGGAGAAAGGAATGAGCGAGAATGTTGGCAGCAGAGTGAAAATGGTATGCGCTTGAAAGAAAGCCAAGAGCAGATCAATGGGTTTGTATTGCTACATGCTGACTATCTAGACAGGAAGCGAGACAGATGAAATAGTAGGACGGTACAACAAGCAGAATAAAAAGGAGAAAAGGTATTCAGGCAGCATATGTAACCTGACTCCTACAGAGGAACGCTGGCTGACTTAAAGACAAATAAACGAGCAAATGCATGCACTAATACACAAAAACCTACCACAAGCTGTACTGTACAAAACCAATAACACATGTTCGCACAATCTCAGCGCTCCCTAAAGTTTTCCATCTCAAACGCAGCTTCATATCCAGCACAAATACAAGGCGAACGGTTGCACGCACCATCGCTGGATTTTTCCCGTACGGGTTACTGTAAGACAGACCCAGAGCCCCATAATGGACACTGAGGCGTAGCATAAAATGGGAAAGAATGTGTCAACGCCTGTTGCTGTAGCCTCTCTCCCCATTGCTCCTCATCCCTTCTTCTCCATGTCACATTACTGTCCATCTAGTCCTCCTCTCTCTCTCTCTCTCTCTCTCTCTCTGCCTCTTCTTTTGTACCTCTATCTGTCGCCTATTTTCTCTCGGTTTCCCCATGATGCTGCTACCTCTCTCGCTCGCATTACGTTTCACCTCTCTGTCTCTGCCTCGCTCTGCGCCGCTGACTTTTCCTTTTCCACCTCTCTGCGTGCTCCACGGATCGCAGGCTTGAAGTCCTCCGGGGCAGAGAAGCCGTAGAACCTCCGCCTGTTAAACACAGCATCCAACGGCAGTAGCAACACGGGAGGGGGGGGGGGGGGAGAAGAAATAAATATCATTTCCTCCCACAGCTGAAATCAGTTAGACGCAAAGGCCCGCTACGCAGAGAGGCAGAGATAAGCAGAGATGTAGGGAGAGAGTGGTAGAGAGAAGGTCAGGGTAGGAGAGGCGAGAGAGAGGGAGAGAGAGAGAGAGAGAGAGAGAGAGAGAGGGAGAGAGAGAGAGAGAGAGAGAGAGAGAGGGAGAGAGAGGGAGAGAGAGAGAGAGAGAGGGAGAGAGAGAGAGAGAGAGAGAGAGAGAGAGAGAGGGAGAGAGAGGGAGAGGGCAAACAGAGTCAGTTGCGTTTTGTCTTACAATGTCTCTTTTCATGCTCCTTTTCATTTGAGTGGGGAAAAAAATCAGAATCCTTCTCCAGTCCGTAAGTCCAGTACTCGGTTCCTGTCTCCCTCCCTCTCTCTCTCTCTCTCCCCCTCCCTCCCTCTGTCTGTCTGTCTCTCTCCCTCTCTCTCCCTCTGTCTCGGTGAGAATGACTGGGTAGCGGAGCATGTGTTTCATAGAGAAAAGGAGGGTGGGAACAAGAGACTGAGAGATAAAAGGAGGGATCAAAGAAGAGAAAAATGCCGTGTGAGTTCAGGGAGCAGTAAAGGCAAATGTAACAGGAACCCCTGCTGATATGGCATTCTGATATTTTTACCAGTATTAGCTGGTGTAGCACTGAAAAAATGGTCACGCAAAAGGGCAGGAAAAAGATGGTAGAGTAGCAGGGCAAACAGGGAGGAGGAAGAACTGCCGCGACGGGGTTCTGCCGACGGACGACATGCAGGGAGCTCAGATCAGCGACAGGAGAGAAATGGCCTATGTGATCCCATGCTCTGTTCCTCTTTCCTCTCCGTGAGTCAAACATATCCGTACAAGACTCTGTTCACTTTATGTCAAGATTAAAAAAAAGAAAATCAATCAAAGCAGAACCTGTTTGCTTTGGCTGTCTTCTTCAAAAGTACAGTGTCATCCATTCTGTCCTCAGTTCCTATGTCTCTCTCTCTCTCTCTCTCTCTCTCTCTCTCTCTCTCTCTCTCTCTCTCTCTCTCTCTCTCACTCTCTGCCTCTATCTATCTATCTCTCACACACTCTCTGTCTCTCTATCTATCTTTCTCTCCCTCTCTGTCTCTATCTCTTCTCTCTCTGAGTCACACACGTCACATGCTGTGTTGGCTCATCACATCACATGCACTTTGGGGCAGTGTCGAGTTTGTTCAAATAATCCCCGTTCTGTTCAGAATTTCTTTCTCTCCAATGATGTCCGCTCCCACTATACTGTCATTTCGAGCGAATTAAGATTAGCCCAGTAAAACATACTATTTACAGAAGTATTACATGAAGGGAAAAACTTTCTTCAGATATGACAGGAGGTAAGAGAAAGAGAAAAATTAGGTAAAGCTTGAGACTTTCTGTTCTGTACTTAAAACAAAATGCCTCAACCATCAAAATAAATCTCCCGCGCAGAACGTCACAGCATATTTGTGGTACGGCAAGCAAAACAGCAAGCCACTTACTTAAAAGTTGACTTAAATGCCCCTGAAATTGGGGTGAGTATGTGTTGAGACAAACGTCAAAAAGCTTTCATTTTATCTGACAACAGTTGGAGCTTCACATGGCTTTTTGATGCTATGCCATACCCTCATCCCCATCCACCTCATGTAGCCTTCTTGCAGTAGATGTGTAGAACTCCCGCATCCCCACAACCCTCCCTGCGGTACACCATAGTCTATCCACCTCATCCAGCCACCTTGCAGTAGATGTGTAGAACTCCCTCATCCCCACAACCCTCCCTGCAGTACACTATATTCTATCCACCTCATCCAGCCACCTTGCAGTAGTTGTGTAGCTCCCTCATCCCCACAACCCTCCCTGCGGTACACCATTGTCTATCCACTTCATCTAGCCACCATGCAGTGGATGTGTAGAACTCCCTCATCCCCACAAACCTCCCTGAGGTATACCACAGTCTAGTGGACAACATGAGGCCACCACTACCGTCATGCCCTGACACGGTGACATCCTGACCAACTGATACTTATTAACTTATTTTTAACGCACTTTTATCTATGCCCACGCCTAAAAAGATGAAAGTGGTTTAGTCTGTAGAACTGTACATAACAGAACCAATAAAGGCGCAATAAGCAGAACTTTGTCATAACTCTGTCAGTTGGTCATACACATCATGTGGAGAGCATTCAGTATTGAGAAACTGTGGTTTCATTTTCAAGCTTAAGTTCACGGGTTTTGTTTCTTTTTTTTTACATTATAGTTTGTTTTTCAGACATGTACATAAGAGAAATTTGACCATTGGATGTGCTTGACACAAAGCAACATTTCCAGCAATCTTAGAGCATGCAACTTGCTTACCTGCACAAAGAAAAATATCAATCAACTGAAAACATTACGCTTGCTTTACATCCATTTTATTTGCAAAGTTACATTCTGCAGGAAGAAGCATTTGTTGGGTAACACACTTAACATGGCATGGTAATAGGTGATCAACAACGCTTATTAGTTGTAAAATTAGCTTAAAGACAGAAGATAAAAATTTAGTCCCTAGCAGAAATAAAAACTATAACCAGCAAAAAGTCGAACTGTACAACAAAGCACAAGAAGTTATTGGATCAGATACGTCAATGACACTGCAGTAAACTGTGATAATTGTGATGTTCGATTTGCACTATTAAGTAACCCAAATTATTTCAGTGATTTGTGTTCTTCTTGGTTTAATGTAGTGAAAGCAGTCACTGGCTGTTTTGATCACAGCAGTTTCTTTACCACATACTGTAACTGCGTCGAGGAAATATGTTGTTTTGGTTAAGCCAAGCTGAACTTTGTACATAATTGGCTGCCAAGTCCAAGTTCTTCCCTCTGCGGCCCTATGGTTTTCCCCCTTAGTGGTGTCTCTTTCATTACAACCCACAATTCTTATTGCTCCAGGATATTGGTGCTCTCCCTTAAATTCCCTCATATTTCCCCCTTCATTGTCTCTCTCCTGCTGACTATCATTTTCCTGTTGTCATCCTTGTTGTTCTTCATGTTGGTTTAATCTCACTGCCACACATTCATTTGTGAGGGAAGCCGCTTTTGTAATACTCAGTCCACACCTCGTGGTGTATCAACATTGGTTTTATACAGTACAACTATTCAGTTGCATATCCCTTTCTATATCCTCGGGGAAAAAGGTCCACAATGTTTGGGTTTTCTGCCATTTTAATTTTACACCGACAAACCGCAGCAGTACCTGACATCAAAAGAGTGTAATTAAAGATGCCGTTAGACTTCATAATGCAGGACCACTGAGCAGCTTTCACAGGTTGTCAACTAACACACTTATATTGACTTATGACTTATATTGTGTGTCCAAGGTGAAGAATTGTATTCCTCAAGGAAAGCTAGGAGGCTGTACAGTTATCTCCTGAGATGTCACTCTAAACTATACAACCTACTACCTCATCCTGCGGAACACTGTTTGGACACTGGCGCTCTGCGCGGTGTGGTTAGTGTCGGTACAGCACATGAGCATCAACATGTCCGTGACCGTCAGGTAGTTGGGTTGGGAAGGGCTATCGATGTATTTTAGCTCTCAGTATGTGGGGGGAGGGGTCATGACGTTATGCTGTTGGTAGGTGCCATGTGGGGATTTTAAGGGGGAGAGTGCAGGGCTTCCGGGTAGCGTGGCAGTCTATTCCGTTGCCTACCAACATGGGGATCACCGGTTCAAATCCCCGTGTTACCTCCGGCTTGGTCGGGCGTACCTACGGACACAATTGGCCATGTCTGCAAGTGGGAAGCCGGATGTGGGTATGTGTCCAGGTTGCTGCACTAGCGCCTCCCCTGGTCGGTCGGGACGCCTGTTCGGCGGGGGCTAGCGTGATCCTCCTAGATGCTACGTCCCCCTGGTGAACCTCCTCACTGTCAGGGGGTAAAGAAGTGGCTGGTGACTCCACATGTATTGGAGGAGACACGTGGTAGTCTTCAGCCCTCTTGGGATCGGCAGAGGGGGTGGAGCAGAGACCGGGACGGCTTGGAAGAGTGTGGTAATTGGCCAGATACAATTAGGGAGAAAGGGGCGGGGTAAAAAAAAAGAGGGGGTGCAGGCAGGGTCAGTTTAGGCTTAGGTAAGAGTTATCATTTGCCAGTCAAAGTAAGAAAACCAAACCATTATTTATCATAATACAGTCAAGACCTGCTTCTACAGTCACGTTCCGCTATTTGTTTGCTGCAGGCAAAAGGGCAGGTGCTATAGCCGGGTAGACACATACCTGTAGATTCGAGCTTGTGCAGCCAGTCACCACAAGTTCGGATCTACGGGTTTGTGTCAGCTGGCATTATCTCTTCAGGAGAGAATGAGGAGAAAGAAAGACGCAAAATTCGGAAAGGAACTCACTCTCCTATCAGTTGTACATTCGTCAGGTGTGGCATCACACGAGTAGAAGGGGGGCGGGGAAGCAAAATAGGAAAACGTGTTCATTAATGGAGGTCAGTCAAATGTAAAAAGAGCTTTACACCAAGCTCGGTCCCCTCAGCCCTTCATTAAAGCTGTCCCTGCAGCAGTCAAGGCCACAGCATCCACGCCAACTCAGCCTCCCCTTATCTGCACTTACACACACTTACAACAATATTTATCAACGTCTAGAGCCAACATTTTGCTAACTGCGCTTGAGGTTTACATCTCACATTCCTGCAACGTGTGCAACAAATAATGGTCGATAGAAGATCCTCTATCTCTGTGTGTATCTTAACGCGAATCAAATCCACACACTATTTAGTGAATGAATCGTTAGGCACTAAAAACAAGACTACGACTTACAACTGTAAAAGGGAAGCCTTAATATTATGTTGATTTTTGTGTCTTGGCATTATCACATATAACTGCTAGTGCCTAATTTAAATGTAAAGAATAATTCTCAAATAAACTCAGATAAGAATGTAAAAAAAAAAAAAAAACTTAACTGCCATTACGTGAAATACTGCAGCATCGATGATATATCCTACAAACCTTGCCAGTCATTTATCTTTTTATCCTCATCAAAACTGAAAACACTGAAACAATTATGATCTTCATAAAAGGCAAGAAAACCTTATTCCACAACAAGTCAGCCAACACTAAGTAGATATTTGACAATATGACTAAGCGTGACTGTGTTTGTACGTGAAACTGCATATTTTGTAATAAATACGATAGCAATTTGAAAATCGTTCGAGAATTACACAACCTCATTCGTTTTCAATGTACATTTTATTTTACTAATGCTTTTCTTACATCTTCCGAATGACTGACCGAGGATAAACTATGAATAAAGGCTTATAAAGCGCTGAAATCTCGGTTTAAACAATCGGCAGTGAGCATCACCAGAAAACACGTGCAGTGTCTGAACAAATCATTCCAGTACTGGGGACTGATTCGGCTCTCGTTTTAACTTTAATTTAACAACAGAAACTGGAGAACGAGGCGAGTATAATGAAATGCCAACATACCAGGAGGGCACAGGCTGAGCTGAGCTGGTCAGACATCCTCTGGCATCAACATGGAGTCAGGCTTGGGGGGCAGTGTAGGCCGATCCACCAGCAGAAATGCAGAAACCTAGAAAAACAGATATATAAATCATGACTAACCCAATGTGAATAGAACAGAAAGTCTAAGATCCTGAAACAAGATACTCGTACGCACACACCCAAAAGCACACAGTTGCAAACGTGCCAATCCAAGCTCGCCCTTAAACACATAAGAGGTCCCAAATTAAAAGCAGTAAAGAAAAACACTTAATGACAATAACATATGGCGAAATAGCAAGGAAAAGTGAAAAGATACTGTCCCCTTTTTGTCTCTCTATTTCGCCCTCCCATCCCGCTGTCCAGTCCCCGTTTTTTTCGGGGTTCAAAAACCTCAAGACGGCTTTCCAAAAAGGTACGGCAAGAGAGAAAAGGCAAAAGGTTGAATGCGGTAAGATGTGGATGAGGAGGAGTCGCAGCGCAGGGCTGGCTACAGAGAAAGTGGAATTTGTGACCAAGCAAAGGAAAGGGTGGTGTTTTCTTTTTTTTTCTTTTTTTTTTTTTTGGTGCTTCATTCTGCTTGTTTTTTTTTTGGATCCCAGCAGGGTCCCTGGCTGCAGTTCTGTCTCTCCTCAGTGCTGCCAAAATTTGGACATTTCCCTTTGTCTTATACTCTTGTACAAAATCAAATCAGGGATGACCAAAGATTTAATCTAGAAGCGAGTAAGGGGAAAGATCCCACAAACATAGCTAGAGAATGCCAGTGTCTGAAGAAAAAAAAAAAAGAGAATGGCAGAAAGAGCAAAAGGAAAAAAAAAAGAAAAGCTCAACAGCAAACTGGAAAGGACACCGAAATTCATTTCGAAAGTCAAGACGGAAGATGGTTGTTTCGCCTCGAATTTCTCTCTGCATACATGAATACCCCACATGCAGGCTGCAGAGTGTCTCCACCACACTGCCTCCCCAACACAGTAGCCAAAGCCTGTCCAATCTATGCCACGTAGTGAGCGAGGGAGAGAAAGAGCAGCCACTTTTCCCTTTCTCCAAAATGGCTGAGGGCCGGGGTGAAGCAGCGGAGAGGGAGCTCGGTGCTGCCCGTCCTGCTCAGGGGAGGGCTGTGCGACTCAACAAGCATCTTTCTCTCTCTCCCTTTTTTTCCCTTTTTCATTCCCTCTGTCGTATTAACCCTTTTTCTAGCCACAGGAATCATGTACAGCTGTGGTGTCCGCTCGCAAAAAACTCCTATTTGGCCTGCCATGCGGTGGGGCGGGCTTTCACTGTAAACTAGTAAGGCTGATATTGCTTATTGTCACTTCTTCCATGTACCTCATCTGACGCCTCGACACTTATTATTAATCTGTCTACCCGTCCGTTAGTGTCCGCTTCCGTGTGTCGACCACCTGATGCCACAAGCCCTTGTCTACAGCATGTATCTGTAAGAATAAGCTAAGCTCAAATCGTTGGTACCAAAGGATCCCTCATGCTTCAGGAGAGTTTCAGTCAGTCTTAGGGACTCTGCTGCATCGTGTTCAACTTTTCTCCATTTCACTGTGAATTTCCCCCTTCACTGTGAAGCGCTGTGGGTGTCTAGATAAAGAGCTATAAAAATGTAATCCTTTATTATTAGTTACTTAATCTTCCTCCTTTCCTTGCTACCCTGACTGAAAACTTTTTTCTTTCTTTCTTTTTGTGGATAGGAATGAGAATGAATGGACTCATGCCTTGCTGGTGCTCAGGTGAAGACGTGTCTCCGGCATGGAGTCCTGAAGGCTCCTACCGCAGAAAGACTCAACGTGGAGGCTTTACTGTGATCTGCTGAGACAGGTGACAGAGGGGAGCATTCTTCTTTACTGGTTTTGCCCTGAAAGCTTTGAGAGCAAAGTCAAATGTCAAACCATCTTGAGGGAAAGCCGGAAAGTCGGTTTTAAACTTATGCCTTAGATTTGCCTGAGAAAAGTGACAGCCGAAGGGCATGTTGTAATATTTAATATCACATGTTTTAATACATGTGAGCAGTAGTTCTACCCAAGCCGTCCAGCTGGGGTCTGTCAGGAGTAGGGCTGTAATGATCGATGAATTTTCAGTTGACAATTATTTGTCATACAAAAAAAAGAAATCATACAAATAACCACGATTAACAGTTTGTCTTTTTTTTTTGTTGCTTTTTCCTCCATCTTTTCTCCCCAGTTGTACTTGGCCAATTAGTACCCTATTTGCTGAGCCATCCCGGTCGCTGCTCCACCCCCTCTGCCAATCCCCCGAATTGAACGGCTGCATTTCTTTGGCTATAAACCACGTTACACTGTCTGTTAGCGTGCACTATCTGGTACTGTCACGTGTATATTTAGACACTCGTCCGAAAGCTTCAGGAAAGGCCAGTTGCTGGGACGGAACTGTGGTGGTGCCCCTTATTAAAAAAAAAAGTATACTTGAAGTTTATTTTATTAAGTAAACCTAAGTAAAGTTCAAGTATATTTCTCAAGTATACTTGCGTAGTAAGTACAGTAATATCAATGTAATAGTAGTGTACTTATAAGTGTATCACTGATTTTTTGTTTAAAAGAAGTTTACTAATAGCACACTTGAATAAACGACTTTTTTGTAAGTTCAGTGAATTGGTTGGGGTGGTGGATCCATAGAGGGTCTTTTAAATTTGTGGTATTAGTGCTTTTGACCGGCACCTTTTTGCTGCAAATCCGACAAATCGCCTCCTCCAAATTATTGGGCTCTTCTTTTTCATTTGGCTTAAAACCAAAATGTGCCCACAGCGGTGCTGTGGTGTTTGACTTTGCAACTACGTCCATGATGTTGATGTCAACACATGCGTGTCGAAATGCAGTCGTCGAATATTATAGAATAAAGCATCTCACGATAAACAGTTTGTTGGCGCTAATTCACCACTCGTGCCCGGGGCGCAAACATGATGACGCCATTAAAAGAGCGCCAGTCAAACAACAAACAGTGGAAAACGACATGGGAATAGTGATGGAAATGTGACATTTCTGTTAGTTTCATCCAGCTGTTTTTATACAAATGAATGGAAACCATTCTAACGATTATGCAAAATAATCGCGGTCAGGTCAAATAATCACAATCAGACAATTATGTAATAATTGTGACAGCCCTATTCAGGAGCCCTTTGGACAATGGTGGTTAGTCCTATGAATATGTGTTCATGCTGCTGGACTTCTAGACACTTTGGCAAAGGATAACTGTGGATGTTTTTGACCACAAGTTGGAGGTCCTCACTAACCTGCTGTACGTTAATACACCTTCAGAGCAGGGCCAGAAACTTGCCTCCTACTTCGCTCATCTTAACAGACATTATTAGGTTGAAAATGTGAAGATTAAAAAGGTATGAAAATGTGTGAGGAGATTGAGGACCCCTGTTGTGTATAATCATCAAGTGTCCTTGTGGTATCTTCTAACAAAGTGAAACGTCCCCACTACTACAACTCCTACTTTTGGCTGCTCCCGTTAGGGATCGCCACAGTGGATCATTCGTCTCCATCTCTTCCTGTCCTCTGCATCTTCCTCTGTCACACCAGCCACCTGCATGTCCTCCCTCACCACATCCATAAACCTCCTCTTTGGCCTTCCTCTTCTCCTCTTCCCTGGCAGCTCCATATTCAGCATCCTTCTCCCAATATACCCAGCATCTCTCCTCCACACATGTCCAAGCCATCTCAATCTTCCCTCTCTAGCTTTGTCTCCAAACCGTCCAACCTGAGCTGTCCCTCTAATGTACTCGTTCCTAATCTTGTCCTTCTTCGTTACTCCCAATGAGAATCTTAGCATCTTCAACTCTGCCACCTCCAGCTCCGCCTCCTGTCTTTTCATCAGTGCCACTGTCTCCAAACCATGTAACATAGATGGTCTCACAACCATCTTGTAAACCTTCCCTTTAACTCTTGCTGGTACCCTTCTGTCACAAATCACTCCTGACACTCTTCTCCACCCACTCCACCTGCCTGAACTCTCTTCTTCACCTCTCTTCTTACTTTGTACAGTTGACCCCAAGTATTTAAACTCATATGCCTTCGTCACCTCTACTCCTTGCATCCTGACCATTCCACTGTCCTCCCTCTCATTCACACATGTGTATTCCATCTTGCTCCTACTGACTTTCATTCCTCTTCTCTCCAGTGCATACCTCCACCTCTCCAGGCTCTTCTCAACCTACACCCTACTCTCACTACAGATCACAATGTCATCCGCAAACATCATAGTCCACAGAGACTCCTGCCTGATCTTGTCCGTCAACCTGTCCATCACCACTGCAAACAAGAAAGAGCTCAGTGAGACATTCCCACTAAGGGTCATTAATATAATTTTGAGATTATTAGATTAAGTTATACTAATTATTTTAATCACGCTGTCCAAATGCAAGCTTTCATACTTCAATTAATAAAAAGACAGGTGATCATAAACTGCACCTTGTTCCTCATACAATATAACAAACATCATCACCGTTTTCTGTGGACATTAAGTATAGGCATGTCCTAAGATATTTCATGTCATATTTGCAATGTAACATTACAAATGAACAATGTCGAGTCTCAGATGCAGGTAGAATATATAGTATCTGGCATATCTAACAGCAAAGGCACAATATTACACCATGTAACTACAAGCAAACCTGGTGAAAAAAAAAAATCGGAGCATTGGAGGTGGCAGGGGCTGCAATAATTCACACACAGCTCCCAAAATAAGAGTTAAGCTCCCACACAGCCCAAATGTGTGAGTGGCTTCCCCATGTGTGTGTCCTGCCCTGTCTGAGCGAGTTCTGCAAACAACTCGAGTCTGCCAAGTCCACCGAGTGCTGTGACGTGATGCTGGATGGAAACACACATAGCTGCAGTAAAAATGTACAACTCAAGAGAAAGTTATAGAATAAAGTATGTTACGTTCACAACCTGTGACGACTGTGATGGACGGACTTACTTGGGGGACTTTGTGTTTATCAAAACAACCTTTCCAAAATAGGATTAATAATGCACCTCATGTCTTAATATGTCAGTGTAGAATTTTAGTAAAAGTAAAACAGTAGAAATTTTAGTAGAAGTAAAACATCTACAGGGAACACTTGGCCTAATGGATTAGCTGCACAGTATTATCTCGGTCACATTTTGATCCAAAGCTTGGTGTGTGTGTTGATGTGAACAGTGTGGTTATTAATGTTTAGTTTCCCAATATATGTATCATGTTTGCTGTTATCACCATCGAAAACAACATCATTTGTCCTCAAAAATATGTGATTGCAAGGGAAACAAAGGTGAAAATTTCATATAAATTGCATGATAAAGTCAAGTAATTTACCTGAATGAAATGGGTGTACGTCTCATAGGGGTTTGACAAAAAAACAAAAACAAAACTTTCGAGTCTCATACACTGACCCAACAGCATTGTTAACTCTCGTTATGAATTATTTAGCTGCCCCCAAGGGTAAATAACAAGCAAGACAAAATAAAAGAAATTCCCAAATTCAAGTAGATTTTCTTTGTAATGTGTGGTTGACTGACAAGTGTTCCATGGCTTTGTTAATTCATGGTTTGGTCGTGCTTGCTAGTATTGCTGCGTGAGGCTCATGCAGGACATGCAGTACATGCAGTACATGCAGTACATGCAGGACATGCAGTATATGGACACCTGGCTGCACACTGACACCAGCAGTGTGTGTCACTGTGTTCTGTGTGTTTAACACAAACTCATAGCCCAGGTTCCTTACTGTACGTTTCACTTCCATTTTGACCGGCTTTTCTCCCTTCGTCTCTGATTTCCTGCAGTTGCCACCCCTCACTTCCCTCACCATTCCTTCCTCTCACTCCCTCTTTCAGATATTCTGCTCACGCACAACTGCGGCACCCTTTCTGCAATCCTCCCCATTAATCCACACCACAGACGTCCTGGCCCACTGTCTCATCTCTCCCGACAAGCCCTCCAGACTCTCTCAGGGTCCAGGCCATGGCAGGAGAGATGCCCACACCTTGTTCTCTGGCCACGAGGCCCACTGCCGAACATACTGCTGAACATGCTGCTTACAGACCGAGACTGCAGTGAGTTCTGCCCTGTGCCCTCCCTCCCTCCCTCCCTCCCTCCCTCTCAGTACTACTGACTACAAATACTCGAAGAAGGCAGCACAACGACGGCATAGATCACAAAGTTTCAATATATGATCACTGGAACAACGTGATAATAAAGTGAGTGAAAGAGGTCGACGTAGGGAGCGTCTGACTTGGTTGATATGCCTGCTAAAATGGATTCTGGTGCACAGAGTGACTCAGCAAGGGAACCCCACAACATAAAGCACCATCTCTGCCCACTGCTCCTAGTTGCACAGACCACAGCTAGCATGGCTTAATTTGCAGTAACTGAATTCCCCCAAAGGGATCAATGAAGGAAACTTAAAAACGGAATCTCCATGTTGGTCATGTTCACATGACTTAGTGTTTACCTTCAATGCAAGAATGAAAGAAAAGCAGTCAGTACCCTGCGAGGGCACAGCACCGATGGCGGTCTTGTCAAGCCGCATAATGATGTGGCAAAATTTTACATCGGATGCCCTTCCTGACACAACCACGAACCCTATGTACGGATTATGGACCCTATTATAAACATGAACATTTAACTACTATACAGATCTATATCTGTATATAGTAGTTAAATGTTTGTGTTTACCTTGTCGTTGTTTTAGCTGTATGTCCATTCTGTGTAAGTACACGGGGAGCAATGGAAGTGCCAGTCAAATTCCCTGTATGTGTAATAATAATAATAATGATAATAGTCAACTCAATTGTATTTGTATAGCCCAATAGCACACATTACAACTTTGCCGCAAGGGGCTTTACAGCAACACAACATCCTGTCCTTAGACCCTCACATCGGATAAGGAACAGCTTCCTAAAAAAACCTTTAACAGGGAGGAAAAATAGGAAGAAACCTCAGGGAGGGCAGCTGAGGAGGGATCTCTCTCCCAAGACGGACAACGTGCAATGATGTTGTGTTTACACAATTTACACAATACAACATTGAAAGAGGATAGCAGAATTATAATGTAATTATAACATTTATGAAGAATATGATGCACAGGATGCCAAGCAGTGTCCAGATGCCATCGGAACAGTCCAGGACCCAAGCCACGTGACCGCCATCACCACGCAAAAAAAAAAAAAAACTTTATTTATATAGCACATTTCTTAACAATGGTACAAAATGCTTTACAAAAGAAAAAAACAGACGAGGCAAAAATGAGAATAAGACCAAAGGACACGAGCAAAGGAGGGAACAACAATAAATGAATAAGACCAAATAAATAGGAATAGAAATAAAATCAGTATGAATAAATAAAAACAAATATCAAACATTTGTAAAACCTTTCATAAAAAGAAAAGTTTTAAGATGAGATTTAAAAGAAGCTAGAGACTTGGATTGTCTTAGTTCCACAGGAACAGAGTTCCATAGTGTGGGGGCTCTAACAGCAAAAGCCTGGCCACCCTTTGTGACAAACCGAGACCTGGGAATAACCAGCAGGGATCCATCTGTGGCTCTTAATGTATAAGAGGACGTGCACCAGGTAAATAAATCACAAATGTATGTAGGAGCAAGACTGCTTGATACCTTAACAGTGAGCAGTAAAATTTTAGAATAAATTTGAGATATAACAGGGAGCCAGAGTAGGGAGGCAAGCACAGGAGTGATATGGTCATGCCTCTCTGTCCCGGTAATGAGCCGAGCAGCGGCATTTTGTACCAACTGCAGACAGTGGAGGGAGCCCTTGCTGATACCATAATAAAGTGCATTACAATAGTCAAGCCGAGAATAGATAAAAGCATGTACAACTTTTTGTAGATCAGCAATTGATAAAAATTACCTAATTTTAAAGACTGGAAGAAACATGACTGAACAACAAGTATGTGTAGGCCGACACATACTTGGCCAGATAAAACCGATTCTGATTCTGATTACCGCTTGTAATTTGAAACATATAGTGTAGAGATGGGTGGCTCAGCGGTTAGCACAGTCGCCTCACAGCAAGAAGGTCCTGGGTTCGAGCCCCAGGGTAGTCCAACCTTGGGGGTCGTCCCGGATCATCCTCTGTGTGGAGTTTGCATGTTCTCCCCGTGTCTGCGTGGGTTTCCTCCTGGTGCTCCGGTTTCCTCCCACAGTCCAAAGACATGTAGGTCAGGTGAATCGGCAGTACTAAGATGTCCCTAGGTGTGAATGTATATGTCTCAGCCCTGTGTTGCCCTGGTTGTCTGTCCAGGGTGTCTCCCCGCCTGCTGCCCAATGACTGCTGGGATAGGCTCCAACATCCCCGAGACCCTGAGAGCAGGACAAGCAGTTTGGATAATGGATGGATAGTATAGAGACTGTTGCAGCTGCATGCTGCGCAATTTTTTTTCATGATACAGAGCAATAGTTAAATTTAGAGCCTATATTAATTACTATTATTTTTATATTAATGAATTATTATTATTAATTTAGACCTAATAGACCTCCAGCAGACCGTATAGACCCGGTCTGGCTATGTTGCTGGCTCTGGCCTGGTCCTGACAGGTGTGGCCAGGTTGTGAGCTGTAGCTGGCTCTGGCCTGGTCCTGACAGGTGTGGCTAGGTTGTACAGAAAGTTGAGATGCTGTCTTGGAGTCTGACAGGCCATTGCTTGGCTAAACACAGAACAGTAAAGACAAGACCGAAGTCTTTACTGTTTTGCAGTGCTACTTGCTGGCAATGCTGAAAGAATAGTTTGGGTTGACACATAAGATTGTTACACTAGAAACACATTTCTTCGTGTTTGTAGCTTGACTGAAAATTGTGTAGGGGTTAGTTAGTGTGAACACGTTTTCTTTGGACGGTTAATTTCAAGTCATATGAATAATCCACCCATCCATCCATTTTCTGAATCACTTATCCTGCTCTCAGGGTCGCGGGGATCCTGAAGCCTATCCCAGCAGTCACTGGGCGGCAAGCAGGGAGACACCCAGAAGCAGAGCACACACACACACACATACACACATTCATACCCAGGGGAAATTTAGTACGGCCGAGTCACCTGACCTACATGTCTTTGGACTGTGGGAGGAAACCGGAGCACCCGGAGGAAACCCACACAGACACGGGGAGAACATGCAAACTCCACACAGAGGACGACCTGGGACGACCCCCAAGGTTGGACTAGCCTGGGGCTCGAACCCAGAACCTTCTTTCTGTTAGGCAACCGTGCTAACCACTGCGCCACCGTGCCGCCCTAACCACTGCACCACCGTGCCGCCTCATATGAATCAATTGTCATTAATTATAAAACTAGCTACACTGTCTTGTTTTGAGTACAGATAAAATACTTTTCTTCAGGGTATTTCTAAGCTCATTATGATCTAATCTTTACCACAACCATTATAAAATATTTCTTCAGAACCAAGCAAATTACAGCTTTTCTCTGAGGACGATGAATGTTTGCATAATTCAAAAACAAAGAATAAGAAATAATAAATTGACATCTAACAGACAATATTTAATTCATCAAATGACATTAGTGTTGTTTTTGCTTTGGCTGGCCTTACCAAGAAACAAATAAATGCAAAACAAAAACTATCGATAAAGGTTGACTTTTTGCTTTTAATGATGAGTTCCAGAAGAGGATTTGAGAAAGTAGAGCACAAATCCAGAGCACAGATACAATTGTTGTGAGGAGATAAGGATCTAATTATGGTGTTAATTACTTCACTTCTCATCTGTGGGAGCCACTGCCTCATGCTAATCACCTTGAGAGTGAAGCCAAATGTGTAATATTAACACATCCTCCATGACAGGCAGAGTCCAGAGAGGGGCACCGCGAGCTGACAAAGAAATATAGACATTTCCAGTGAAATTAAACAGACTAATGCCATGAATTTGGCAAAGGGGCCGGGCTCAATGCAGACAGGGAGAAAGAAAGAGTGTGCGGCGAGCCCACAGTTTGTAAGGAGGACCCTATTTCACTGCCAGATGCTTGATTTTATGACAGCATTTTGTTGCAAAATGCAGAGGGATAAGTAAGTCCAGAGAAGGAAAACATGTATCAGTTTATTCTCTCCGTCTCCCTCCTTCAAAATTAGGGATCAAGTGAAATTTTATTGCAGGGCTTAGAAATTCCCCCAGCACCTCATCACCCACCTCCTCTCCAGCCATTTCTTTGGTTCTCTCATCCTCTACTCCTGCCATTTCAGGCCCTCGTTTTGCCAGCCCTCTCCCCCTCCCTCTCCTTTCTCATTCATTCAGTTTAATTTTGAACTCTGCACTGGTAGACAGGCAGAGAAGGGAGCTCCATGGTTACCTGGCGCCGGGCCATCTCATTACACCGCCAATTGATTCTGGCCTGCCGCCATGTCCGCTGCCGACCCCCACCCCCCACCCCACACCATCAACCATCTATGCACCCCAGATGCTCTGCAGCAAAGGAGGATTTCAGAACACACATTAAGGAAACACCCTCACTTACTTGAGCGCTCACTTGCATTCATGCATGCACTGTTGCACACCATAAGAAAAGAAAAAAAATCCAAAAACCACTGAGAAAGTATTGCATGAAAAGTTTTATCCAAGAGTGAAATAGAAACTATCTTCTCAAGGACAGTCTGCTTTTTGAGGACAAATGCCTTGATCCTTATCATGGTCAGACTTAAACACGTGACTTTTTTTTTCTCATGTCCTTCAGTGGACATTATAGAGTATCAATTTCACTGTAAGAAATGTGCCCTCCCATATTGCTGGCATCCAGTACTTCAAAATCCATTCATGTCTACTTTTTTTTTTTTACATAAAAGCTGTTGTAGATAACCTTCCTTTAACTCCATTTTGTCACGTTTGGATATATTTCTGTTAGATACCAGTAGGTACCCATCAAGTAAACGTACTATGAAAAAATCCAGTCTCTGGCTGCTACCTGGGCTGTATTCTGATTAAAAACATTTGTCCCAAATCAAAACAACCAATCACTGCTAAGGAGCATCCCTGAATCAATGTCAGCCATGTCGCGTAGGCATGCAGAGCAGGTCGATGCTCAGGAAATAGCGATCTTTATAAATATTCAACCTCTGAGTAAAACAGTGCTTTATGACAACAATATTGGTGTAACAGTGATTTACAGAAAAAATATATTTTTATACACGATACATTTTACCTTCTTTGTGGCATTAATACATCACACAAGGTTGCCACAGGTCCTTTGGAAATAGCGATCTTTATGAATACTTCAGCTATAAGTAAAACAGTGCTTCACAACAACAACGTTGCTGTAAGTGAGAGTGAGGTAATTGGCCAGATACAGCTGGGAGAAAGGGGGGGCACAAAAACCCCATATAGTTAAGATCCTTCAAGCCTGCACAAATATTTACATCTGAACGTTTAAAAATGAATAAAATGCTGGACATGATTTTGGTTCGAAAGACAAAAATAAGGAGTAATTAATTAGCTTTTTAATTTTTCAGGGGGAAAATTAAGAATTAAAGCAGATAATTAATAATTCAGACAATATAATGTCAAAACCATTCTCAAACTTGCTGCAAAAGTTTAACTGTCATCAGCATAAAAATTGTAAAACACATTGTGATTTTGAATGAGCTGGCCAAGGGGCAGCATGTATATAGAAAACAGAAGGGGGCCAAGAACTGAGCCTTGTGGGACACCACAACTCAACTGAGCCATCAGGGAAGTAGAATTACCCAGAACAACTGAAAAAATTCTGTTTGAGGGGAAAGATTGTAATTAAACTAAGAGCCAAGCCCTTGATGCCAACCCAAGTCTCTAAGTCAGGGGTCGGGAACCTTTTTGACTGGGAGAGCCATAAAAGCCAAATATTTCTAAATATATTTCATTGAGAGCCATATAGTATTTTTAACGTATAATAAATTAAATATGTCTTACTTTTAATGCGACTTCTGGTGCTGCATGGTTTTGCTGATGGCCTTGTAGTCTGGTTCATACGTGGTGAGGTTGAGCTTCACGCAGGCGTTGAGGCTTCCATCAGTTAAACGTGAGCGTAGGTTGGTCTTAATGTTCCTCATATGCGAGAAAGACTGTTCACATGCATATGTAGAGCCAAACATGGTCAATACGGCAATACTCACACGCTGCATTTTGTGGTATGTCACAGGAAGCTCGTTCCAAGTTTTAAGAATCAGCTGGTCTTCAGGTTGAAGATTTTTAATTTCTGTCCACTTGTGTTCCCTCGCCAGCTCTGCTCGCTGTCGCGCAAGACTTTCCAACTCTCCATTAAGTGACTTGAACTTACTCATCCACATGTCTGATGCCTTCAGGTCAGCAACTTCCAGCTCAAAGTCTCCGATAGAGACCCCGGGGATGCATGTCAGGTCGATTTTGTCCACTGCACACTCATGTGGATGAGTGATGAACTTGAAAAGACCAGTGCGCGCACGAAATTCTCCAAAACGTGCTTTGAATGACTGCAGGAGATTGAACGTAAAGCCAGCTAGCTGCTGGAGATCCAGATGTTGAGTGGAGTCACTTGCTAAGCATGCATCTCTAAATTGTTGCAGTCTTTCAAAGTGCAGAAGACGACCTGTTTCAATGTCCCTGAGAAAGACTTCCAGCTTGCTTTCAAATGCAAACACTGCTTGTTGAAGGGATGAGATTGTATTTCCAATACCTTGCATTTTCACATTGAGCTGGTTCAGATGGCCAGTTATGTCCACGAGATAGTGAAACTGCAGGAGCCAGTCAGTGTTGTCTAGCTCAGGATGCTTGACGCCTTTCATTTCAAGAAAAGTCCGGATTTCACTCAGGCAAGCTGCAAAACGGCTGAGCACCTTCCCCCTCGACAACCAACGCACGTTGCTGTGTAAAAGCAGACCGGGATAATGATTCCCAACTTCTTCTAACAGAGCTTTAAACTGGCGATCATTTAAAGCTCGGGCAACAATAAAGTTGACCACTCGAATGACCAGAGACATCACCTCGCCAAGCTCCTGGCCACACGTCTGAGCGCAAAGCGCCTCCTGGTGCAGGATGCAATGAAAACTTAGGATGGCTCTCTTTTCATGTTCACGGAGAAGCGCTACAAATCCTTTGTTCTTCCCCAACATACAGGGTGCACCATCAGTACAGACAGAAATAAGTTTATCCATCGGTAGTTTTTTTTCTTTAGCAAACTCCATGAAAGACGTGAATAAATCCTCTCCTCTTGTTGTCCCTTTCATTGGCAAAACAGCCAAGCTTTCCTCACGCAGTGTGTCACCTGCAGCATACCTGGCAATGATACTGCACTGAGATAGATGGCTAACGTCTGTTGACTCATCTAACGCGAGAGAAAAGTATGTCCCGGCGTTTATGTCCTTAATTTGTGTTTCCTCGACTTGATTTGCCATCATGATGCTACGATC
Organism: Lampris incognitus; assembly: GCF_029633865.1. Classification (NCBI taxonomy): domain Eukaryota; kingdom Metazoa; phylum Chordata; class Actinopteri; order Lampriformes; family Lampridae; genus Lampris; species Lampris incognitus. Next base: position 51,152,151 of record NC_079218.1, read on the forward strand.
GTGCACAGTTCTTGCTGACAGGGGCATGTCTTTTATTCGTTTGATTATCTTGTCTTTATTTGGGAAGTCATCAAACAGTTCATTGGCCACATCAAGCATGAATGTTTTGGCATACTCGCCATCTGTGAATGACTTTCCATTCCTTACTATTGCCAAAGCCCCCGCAAAGCTAGCGGAATTCCCGTCACCTTGCTTGGTCCACACACGTAGTTGCTGCTGACTCGTCTGCACTCTCCGCTGTAGCTCCTCGCATGCCCTTTTCCTGCTGTCCCCCGCTGGATATTTCGATGCAAATGAAGCATGGTGCGTATCGAAGTGCCGCTTTATATTTGACCGTTTCATCGATGCAATTTTATCATTGCATATTAGACATACCGCAGATCCTGCTCTCTCCACAAATGCAAAGTCCTCTGTGCACGCAGCCTGGAATGCACGGTAATCATCGTCTTTTTTTCTTTTCGCCATCTTTTCCGTTACAAGGGTTGAAGCGGATAAACTAGTTGGCTATCTGATAAAATTGATTTCTTCACCTTTACAATGACCCGGACATGCTCGCGAGCCATTGGTTCCCGACCCGACCCACGGGTGACCCGTGACCCGTGAAATTTATCTTCAAAACTAATTTCTGTTTACTTTAAAATGACACAGTATTATTAAGAAATATCACAAGTATTTTAAAATCAGTTCCAAACTGATTTTTTTGAAAAAAAAATAATTTTCAACTCAAAATTGTCTGGGAGCCATATGCCGTCACCGGAAGAGCCATATATGGCTCGCGAGCCATAGGTTCCCGACCGCTGCTCTAAGTGATATAAGAGGATGCTGTGATTGACTGTGTCAAAGTCTTATCCATCCATCTATTATCCAAGCCGCTTTATCCGAATCTGGGTCATGGGGATGCTGGAGCCTATCCCAGCAGTCATTGGGCAGCAGGCAGGGAGACACCTGGACAGGCTGCCAGGCCATCACAGGGCAAAAAGAACTTCAAAAATAACTTATAGCAGGAGGCTGTTGTAATTCCAATACGTAAACCAGGAAAGGATTGTACAAACCCAGAAAATTACAGACCAATTGCTTTAACATCCAAAATATGCAAAATAATGGAGAAAATGATAAATGAAAATTTAACATTTTATAGAAAATAAAGGTTATTTATCTAAATACCAGAGTGGCTTCAGGAGAGGAAGAAGTACCATGGATTCAGCTGTATGTTTAGAACATGAAATTAGAAAAACACAGATAAACAGAGAAAGTGTAGTGGCCGTCTTTTTTTCTTTTTTTTTGATATAGAGAAGACATATGATATAATGTAGGGAGAAGGATTATTAATCGTAAATTAGGTATCAAGGGTAGAATATATAGACTGATTAAGGACTTTTTGCAAGGAAGATCAATACAAGTTAGAATAGGAAAGAAATATTCAGCAAATTTTGTTGTTAAAAATGGAACACCCCAAGGAAGCATAGTAAGCCCTTTACTATTTTCCATAATGGTAAAGGATGTATTTATGGGAATGGAGAATGAGATGGGCCTTTTCGTTTTTTGTAGATGATGGGGCAATTTGGAAGAGGGGAAGAAATGTGGAATTCATTATAAAGAAACTGCAGGGGGCTATTATGAAAGTAGAAGAATGGTCATATAAATGGGGTTTAAATGTTTCAGTCGATAAGACAAAGACAATGTTCTTTACGAGGAAAAGAACTGATAATGAAATGAAACAAATATATAATAAGTTTTTAGGGATATGGTTTGATGAAAGAATTACATGGCGTATACATATTCAGAAAGTAGTGGACAAATATAAGAAGGAACTAAATGTAATGGGGTGTTTATGGGGGGCAGATAGAACTGCTTTGGAGGCCATATACAGTATACATATACATACAAGTATACATATATACTTGTATGGGTCAGCAGCAAACACTTCTCTAAAAAAAAAAATTAGATAAGATACAGTATCAACCCCAACAGCGGCATTACATGTGGAAATGGGAGACATGCCACTAGAAATGAGAAGGATACGGCTATCCTTGAACAACTGGGTTAATTTACAGAGCCATAGTCAGGATCATCCAACACTAGACACTTGAATCCCTTGTTGGGAAAAGGAGATGAGGGAAACAAAAAGCTCTGGATGGACAATGACACAGAAAGCAATAGAACTTGAAGTAGATCATTAAACATTAGTCCAACAGTGCCTTTGCCAGCAATACCACCTTGGATACTTCCAGATGCTACCGTAGATTTCACATTATTAGAAAAGAAGAATAAAGATAATGAGTTTAATTATGATTCACATACTATACAGGCTTATATTGATAATCACCACAGTTAAATCCAGATTTATACAGATGCATCAGAGTTCAGTAAATAAAGTAGGAGTAGCATTTATTGTTCCAGAATTTCATATTAAAGTAGAGAAAGGGATCACTGAGGAAATATCAGTATACACAGCAGAAATGCTTGCAATATTGTTAGCAGTATAGTGGATAGAGGAAACCAGACCACTGAGAGCAATTATTTGTTCAGACTCACGTTCATCGCTAGCCAGTTTACAATGCAGTCATTCAGACAGCAGACCAGACATTTTAATAGAGGTACAACAAACATTATATAGAATTCAAATGATAAGTCTTACAGTATCATTTTTATGGGTACCGGCACACATTGGCATTGAGGGAAATTAAATAGCAGATACGGTTAAAAAGAAGGCTACAAAACATAATCACATTGCGTTGGTAGTTACTTTAAGCAAGACAGAAATAAAGAGCATTATTAAAACACAGATTGAAGGAAAGGTGGCAAAAGCATTGGGAGGAAGAGAGGAAAGGACGATGGTTTTACAGAGTTCAAAGGAAAGTGGGAGAAATGAGGTGTGCAGGAAGGAACAGAAGAGATAAGACAGTAATTTCAAGACTCAGATTTGGACACACTGGACTAAACAGTACACTTTTCAAAATAGGCAAACACAATATAGGTAGATCTGACTACTGTGGGCAAGAAGGAACAATAGAGCATGTTATGATATGTTGTCCGAAATATGAGGCAGAACGAAGGCATATGACTCAAAATCTCTGGAAAATAAAAGTACAGTTTGATTTAGTAGATATTCTACAAAAGAATTCAACTAAGTGTTATAAAATCTTCTTTCAGTTTCCTAGAGTAACTAATTAAGAAGATTTGAGGGTTTGTTTTTTTTTGGTGAGGGAATAGTGTAAATAATAGACATTCCGATCCACACCATACCAGCTGGTGGCGGCAATGCACCAATTCATTGTTTGCAAACCGCCAATAAACACAACAAGAAGAAGAAAGCCAAAAGCCTCCAACTTTAATTCCAAATGGGAACTCGAGTTTTTGTTCACTTTGGTCAATGACAGACCAATCTACCTAATCTGTAACCAAGTAGTTGCTCTGGCGAAAAAAGTTAACTTGGATCGTCATCTCGCCACTAACCACTCGAAATTCAAAGATGTCTTCCCACCAAAAAGCGCTCTTCATCCAGCAAAGTGACTGAGTTGAATTCAGCATGAAGTGTGATCTAAGCTTGGTATTGGTTAGCAGCCTGGCTGCAGCATTTGGCACAAGTTGCAGGCTGGACAGGGCTGCTTGGCTGAGACAGGAGAAAAGAGCATTGTAGTAGTCAAGGTGTGAGAAAATTAGGGTATGGATTAGTAATTCAAGATCTCTGGTTGATAGCACTGATTTGATTTTTGCGATGTTCCAGAGTTGGAAAAAGCAGGTTTGCACAAGCTTGTTTATGTGTAGGTCGAAATTCAGGTTTTGGTCAGAGTACACCCAGATTTCCAGAGGGGCGTTTAACACTGGTGGCCAGAGGGCCGCTACAGGGTTTCATTTCTAAGAGAAACGTATTAGGACCAATAAGGAGACCCTCAGTTTTTTCTGAATTGAGCTGAAGGAAGTTGATTGATTGACATCCATCCCTTAACAGCGTCCCTTAATAGACAGGCAGTCATGAAGGGTACCAATATTACCTCTGTCATTTGGCTTAACTGATAAATACAGCTGCATGTCATCAGCATAGCAGTGGTGAGAGGTGCAATTGAACTGGTTAACTAGATTGCCTAGAGGTAACATGTTGATTGAGAAAAGGATGGGACCAAGGTTTGAACCCTGTGGAACGCCACAGATTAAAGGGTCAGTTGAGGACACAAAGTTGTCTTTGGCAACCTGAAACTCCCTGTTAGCCAGACAGGATGAGAACTATCTGAGAGCAGAGCCCAAAATACCAACCCACTTATTTAAATCACAGAAAGTTGAATCTGTTCATCTGGACAAAATGTTTATTGAGAGAAATGTTTCATCACTCATCTAAGTGACCTCTTGAGTCTCATCTGACTGCATGTATCCACACCCTTATAAACAATACAGTGGCATAACGACCGAAAACTATTGGTATCACATGCAAATTGCCGTGAACATTAACTAGAGTTACAATGTCCGTGTGTACTATTCACAGAGGATTTGGGAATGGTTGCAATCACAGCATTTTAAAATAGCAACAGATGTACTCTTAGGCCCCCCGCCAACTCCCCGTTCAAACCAATGTTCCTCTATATCATGGATGTGCACATCCTCGTCCTTGACAGTTTGTTGGCCTGTAGATGGGTGTAGACCGCAAAGTACTAGTCTGATGCATTAGCGCTTCTGTGTTGTGCCATCCTCTTGGTCAGTGTCTGTTTGGTTTCCCTGATGTACATGTCACGGCAATCCTGGCACTTAACAGTGTACACTATATTCACCTGTTTGTACCGAGGGACCCAATCCTTGGGGTAGGCGTAGCGTGTTTTGGGATTTGAAAGCAACTCAGACGCAATGTTTGGAAAATATGTGTCTCAACTGTTCCGAAACTCCCGCCACATACGGAATCACCACTGGTTTACACTTAGGTAGCTGTTTTCCTTATCCTCCCTTCGATTGGCTGGTGCACTGTTTGGGCATCTTCCTGGCTTTGACAAATGCCCAGTTAGGTTAACAACACTTGAACAGGGCCTGTTTAATGTGCGATTTCTCCCCTTCCCTGGCTGCTGTGTTGGCAGGGACATTGTCAGCTCGGTGGTACAGCATCATGATGACTCCTAGTTTGTGCTTCAGTGGATGATGAGAGTCAGACTTTTAAGTACTGATCAGTATGTGTTGGTTTACGGTAAACATCTCAATCAAATGTCCCCCATCACAAATTGCAATTTCAGTCAAAAAAGGCTAACCTGTCATTTTTCACATCCTCCCTGGTAAACTTGATGTGGTTGTCCACAGAGTTAATGTGGTTGGTGAAATGGGGTACGTCCTACAAATTTAATTTTAACCCAGGTGTCATCCACAAATCTGAACCAATGGCTAGATGGTGTCGCTGTATAGGACATCAGAGCCCTCTTTTCCACTTCCTCCATATACAAGTTGGCCACTATACATAGGTGAGACTGGGGAACCCATAGCCACCCATGCCTCTGCCTATAGTACTGCCATCTGTATGTTAAGTATGTGGACTAGCTTCACGAGCAGACACACTTGGTCAGTGTTAAGGGTGGTCCTATTACTAAGGGTGGGGTCGTTTTGGATTATTTTTTAAATGTTCAACCAAGATGGAATTATCAACAGTATCAAAAGCTGCAGTTGGGGCGTCCGGGTAGCGTAGCAGTCTTTTCTGTTGCCTACCAACACGGAGATCCCGGTTCGAATCCCCGTGTTGCCTCCAGCTTGGCCAGGCGTCCTTACAGACACAATTGGCTGTGTCTGCGGGTGGGTACATACCCACCCCCAGACGGGGGTGGGTATGTATCCTGGTCGCTTCACTAGCGCCTCCTCTGGTCGGTCGGGGCGCCTGTTTGGGGGGGACGGGGAACTGGGGGGAATGCCATGATCCTCCCACACACTACATCCCCCTGGTGAAACTCCTCACTGTCAGGTGAAAAGAAGCAGCTGGCAACTCCACGTGTATTGGAGGAGGCATGTGGTAGTCTGCAGCTCTCCCCGGATTGGCAGAGGGGGTAGAGCAGCGACCGGAAGGCTTGGAAGAGTGTGGTAATTTGCCGGATACAATTTGGGAGAAAAGGGGGGGGCTGCAGTTAAGTAAAGCAGGACCAGGGTAGAATGTTCGCCATTGTCAGCTCGCATGAGGATGTCATTTGTCCCTCTTAGTAGTGCTGTTTCTGTACTCTGTTGGTGCCGATAGCGGGATTTGAATTTACTGAAAATATTGTGCCCTTCAGTGACCTCAAGGAGCTGCTGTGCAATGATTTTTTTCAAAAAAATTAGGAGATGAATGGTAGTTTTGAAATAAAGTTATTTGGTAGGGTTGGATCAAGGGCAGTTTTTTTTTTAATAGGTTGGACACTCGCCATCTTGAAAACATCAGGAACACAGCCAGAGGTGAGAGAAAGATTAATAATGAAGAGCAGGCTAGGGCCCAGAGTAGGCAGGACCTCTATAAGGAATTTGGGGGTTATTACATCTAAAGCACAAGAAGACAGGCGTACATGGGATACAGTGTCAATGAGTTTGTGCAGACATCAGGGAGAAATCTGACAAGAGAGTTGGACATGAAGTTGATGAATCAGAGGATATATTAAAAATATTTAAATTAGAACGAATGTTATTGATTTTTTCTTCAACAAAGAGACAAAAAAAAAGTTCACACTCTACTGGGGAGGAGGCAGATACATCAGGATGGACAGGGTTTACAAGCCAATCAATAGCTTTAAACACGAACCTCAGATTGTGTTTATTGTGCTTACAAGCATTTGACCAGTCTCTTTGGAGTTCTCTTTATGTCAGATCAGGTGTCTAACAATGAGAAGGTAAATGCACTCTCTGCTGCATGTCCATCAGATCTGGACATGAACCCTGCCAACAAACTCATCCAATTCAAGTCATGGCTGACTCCCAAGGGTGAGAAGTGCCCAACGAAATTGTTTGAGACATTGCAGACACTCAATCTGCAGTCAGTGTTCCCCAATGTTTTCGTGGCACTTTGGATTTTTCTAACTTTGCCGGCAACAAACTCCCGGGGTGAGCAGACATGTTGCCTTTGAGGCAGAATAAAATGAGCTGCGGAGTAGCATGTGCCAAAGCTCATTGTCACTAGAGTCAGATCTTGTCGGACAGCTAGATTTCCACGATCTAGTGGACAATTTTGCAAAGAGGAAGGCAAGAAAGACACCGATATGAGAAAGTGACACGACCAACGTGTTTGGCTCACTAATCCTGGAAACTAGGACTAACCTCCTTCAGCTAGTCGCTACACGTTAGCGTCTGCAACAGTTAATTGTTTCATGCATTTGAACTTCAGTATGTAAGCCTCTCTGACCTATGACCTATGCTCTTCAGAATGTGGGGACAAAGTCAATGGTTACAGTAACATAGCTTAGCATTGTCCAAAGTTCATTTTTTACAACAGTAGGCCGAGGCATAAAAATGAGAGTAAGCCTAAGCCTCTTTAAACTGTTTCGTGATAGGCAGATTTTCGAAGCAGAGATGGCACATTTTATTATCATAGGAGTGAGTGGAAAAAACGACCAAACATTTTAATATTCAATTACTTTATTTACCTTGGTTTGAAAATTATTTTATTTTTTCAAGTTCAGATGTATGAAAGCCCCAAATTGATCACTTTAACTGGACTGTTTGATCACAATACCCAGATTGTTTAAGCAGCATTAGTATAGAAATGATTCCATGCAGTGACTTTTGATCAGTACATGTGGTTGTAATCACAGCATTATAAGATGGTGAGAGATATATTCTCTGCCCCCCGGGTTCAGGGATAGACCCTCTACACATGGATGGCCTCTTTAACTCCCTGTTCAAACCAGCGTTCCTCCGTATCAAGGATGTGGCCAGCGGGAACGACCATCCCTGAACCGAGGCGGAGGGGGCTAAAAGTAGATCTTTTGCCATCTTATAATGCTGTGATTACAAACATTCTCAAATCCTCTGTGAATAGTACACATGGCCACTGTGACGCTAGTTATGGTTACGATAATTTGCGTATGAAACTGGTCGTTGGTTTCAGTCGTTATGCCACTGTATAAGGGTGGGGGTACCTGCAGTCAGTTGAGACTGAAGAGGCCACTTAGATGATGATGAAACGTTTCTCTCAATGAACATTGTGTCCAGATGAACTGACTCAACTGTCTGTGATTTCCTTACACATGAAGACGTTTCCACTGTAGCTGAATATAATAATAATAAAAAGCTGTTAAAATGTAAAGTAAGTGTTTTACTAGATGTGTGGTTTTTTCGCCCCCTTGCGTATAGTTATTGGTTTAATTGATTCCATATGCACGGTTCTTTTGACTGTTAGTCTCTTATCGTCTTGTGACGAAGACCGACTAAAACAAGGTCAACCAGAGGAAGTGAAGCTGCTGTAACCAAACTGAAGAAACGCACAATATAAAACGGAGAAAGTAATATCGAATGGAGAAAACGAAACCACAAAGAAAGAAATCACATAATTATGGGTGATGCTATTATTAGGTGAAGAGTGCTGCGGTTGGAGAAGGGATTTTACGTTTTTTTTAGTTTAACACAATTCGACGATTGGTGGCGGTAATGCACCAAAATCGCAAGCTGGTGTGAACGATGCAACTTCCAAAACATTTACAAAAAAAGGGCTTAGCACATGTTGTATGTAGGTAGGAATACACACTGTGTTTTGGGGAGAGACTTTTAATGTGAACAAAACCGAGTTGTTCATAGGGAGTACTTTTAAGATTAGTTTCCCTACAGTTAAAACAGTCAGCAGAACAATGTTACTTACCTGAATTAAACTTGAATTTACGGACCTATTTAGTTATTAATGTTAACAGCAAAATTAGAAGAGCCGGGCGTCCGGGTAGTATAGTGGTCTATTCCGCTGTCTACCAACACGGGGATCGCTGGTTCGAATCCCCGTGTTACCTCTGGCTTGGTCAGGCGTCCCTACAGATGCAATTGGCCGTATCTGCGGGTGGGAAGCCCATGTGGGTGTGTGTCCTGGTCGCTGCACTAGTGCCTCCTCTGGTCAGTCGGGGTGCCTGTTCGGGGGGGAGGGGGAACTGGGGGAAATAGTGTGATCCTCCCACGTGCTACGTCCCCCTGGTGAAACTCCTCACTGTCAGGTGAAAAGTGGCTGGAGACACCTCATGTATTGGAGGAAGCATGTGGTAGTCTGCAGCCCTCCCCGGATCGACAGAGGGGGTGGAGCAGCAACCAGGACAACTCAGAAGAGTAGGGTAATTGGCTAAGTACAATTGGGGAGGAAAAGGGGCAAAATAATAATAATTTAAAAAAAAAGAATTTAGCACAGCCTCCTTTCTGTAAAGGAACTAGCAGTTCCTCACATATGAAATAGAGAACATTTGAAAGGGTTTTTAAAATGTTGCCCATATTTTGCCATGGTTGCATATTGTGTACACATATTTCATGTAAAGCTCCTCATGGTTCAGTGTTAGGCCCCATTCTGTTTCTATAAACATATTACCACTTGGCTATATCATTCATATAATTCTTTTTTCTTCCATATCTATGACAGAGACATTTCTGACTGTGTCTTGAACTACTTGGCCCATCTTGAAGGGCCCACGTGTAATTTTTTTCTGAAGGTTGATCTTAACTGGTTGAAGTAACAATTCAAAATGAACAGGCGACTTGCTCATTCCTCAAGTAAACACAAGCACATTCTAAACAGAAGTAGCACAGCAGGTAGCTGATACTCAGCGTATTTGCTGACATCTGCCATTTTCGAATGCTCTCAGTAGATATCAGTTTGCTTCGACTGCTGCATAGTTTTGTGAGGCCTGCAAGCGTGAGCTACATCTTTGGGAGGCAGGAGAGCAACCTACAACAAAAACACCTACCCAGCGGTTTTTTTTTTAAACCAAATCAATTTTAGCTACTAATTCAATGTACAGAAAAAAAGTATGTGGCACACTTTTGCATCCTTCACTTGAGGAAAAGTTCCACATTTAAGTCATTTGTATCATCTACAGATCTGGACCCAATCATTCATGCTTTTCTCTCCTCATCTTTGACTATTGTGTGCGTCGTCGTAACGTCAGTGAAACGTCTCATTGAAATCCTGAGGTGTAGGATTTTAACTGGTAAAAATGTGATCACATCCCTCCAATTCTTGCATCACTTCACTGGTTCTCTGGTTAACAGTCAGCTTTACTAAGACTTAACTTATCCCTTTGAAAACACATATGGATGCTGTGAAGGTATACACCGATCAGCCAAAACATTAAAACCACTGACAGGTAAGTGAATAACCCTTATCTCATTACAGTGGTACCTGTCAAGGTGTGGGATGTATTAGGCAGCAAGCAAACAGTCGGTTCTTGAAGTTGATGTGTTGGAAGCAGGAAAAGTGGGCAAGCGTAAGGATCTGAGTGACTTTGACAAGGGCCAAATTGTGATGGCTAGATGACTGGATCAGATCATCTCTAAAACGCAGGTCTTGTGGGATGTTCCTGGTATGCAGTGGTCAGTACCTACAAAAAGTGGTCCAAAGAAGGACAAACGGTGAACCGGCAACAGCGTCATGGGTGTCCAAGGCTCATTGATACATGTGGAGAGCGAAGGCCAGCCTGTCTGGTCCGATCCCACAGAAGAGCTACTGTAGCTCAAATTGCTGAAAAAGTTAATGCTGGCTATGATAGACAGGTGTCAGAACACACAGTGCATCACAGCTTCCTGTGTACGGGGCCGTGTAGCCAAAGACTGATCAGAGTCTTCATGATGACCCCTGTCCACCACCGAAAGTACCTACAATGGACATGTGAGCATCAGAACTGGACCATGGAGCAATGGAAGAAGGTGGCCTAGTCTGATGAATCACATTTTCTTTTACATCATGTGGACGGCTGGATGCGTGTGCGTCGTTTACCTGCAGAAGAGATGTCACCAGGATGCACTATGGGTAGAAGGCAAGCCAGCGGAGGCAGTGTGATGCGCTGGGCAGTGTTCTGCTAGGAAAACTTGGGTTCTTGTGGTCATGTGGATGTTACTTTGACATGTGTCACCTACCTAAACTTTGTTGTCAACCAAGTACACCCCTTCATGGCAACGGTATTCCCTGATGGCAGTGGCTTCAGGTGGTTTTAAAGTTTTGGCTGATTGGTGTATATTGTAAATCATGTAAAACCCTATTCACTAGTGCACAGCCTCAGATCTTCGGATAAGGTCTCTCTCAACATCAGACTTATGATTGTCAAGTCTTTTACAATGAAGCCCCCTAGGCCCTGGGACAACCTACCTATGGAGTTTAGGCTAGCAGAACTCACAAAGTCTTTTAAATCATTAAATTTATCTTTATGAACACCACATTAGTGCTATCATACAGATTATGATCATTAATATCATTGCAATCTTCCTAGCTTTAATCACCTCAGAATATGTACAAATGTAATTCCCAATCCTACAGAAATACTCTGTGGTTGACTGCAAAATCTCTGAGTAGGTAGAATGCAGTTGGTAAATTTAGACCTTGGCCTTTCAAAAGACTCTGTTATCCCTATAGGAAAATGCCACAGGCTCTGTGTGAAGATAGTGTGATATCTGAAGCTCAGTTTCAGTTTTGACCTTGTGTGATTATAAAAGCTATCGGCAATTTTGAAAACAAACCTACAAAGTTGACAATGCAAGGTAGAAGCAAGATTATGATACTTGATATTGTTGTAAGTCAACCATCTCAACAGCTGTGTTTCATCTTGAGCAACATATAAAAAGGGCGTCAACTAACAAAACTTTTAAGTATATATTTCCCCTCTGAAATATATACTTAAAATATAGAAAAAATTGTCCCAGTCCTTTTTTAAATATATTCTCTTGGACTCTCAAAATGTATGTCCACTTTTCCACAACAAAAATGTCTTGGACAATTTCTATCCACTGTTCCTCCAGACAGCTGTTTATTATTTTATTAGTATTGTATATTTTACTGTATTCTTTTTTGTGTTGATGTTGTTGTACTGTTCTGTTTATATCTAAGTGATAAAAAAATATAAATATTAAATATATATAAAAATATAAACTAAGTATATATTTCCAGTTTCCCCTCAGGGATGAATACATTATTCTGATTGTAGGTAAGTATATATACATATCAATACAGATACACGTCTCCTGTGAAAAACCTGCACAGGAGACAATACAGGAAAAAAAATATAATAAAACATATATTTATATATATATAAATTTTGATTGGCCGGCCGACCCTTTGTCAAATTCTGCCTGCTCTTATTAAGATAATTATGCAAACAGGCAGCATTGCTATTAAAAACTAGCTACTAGAAACTTAACATTCTATAGCTTTGTGTATTTTGCATGCGAGTGTGGAAGGATGTATGTTATTAATATGGATATGAATAACGTGTGTTGATGAGAAACATGATGAACACAGTTGTACACACTGGGGTTTATTGATAAAGGTGAAGGCAGTTTGGAAACCTACTGCGACTTTATCTCTGGGTTGAAAAAAAAAAGCCAAAGGGTTAGAGATGGGCCTCCCCACTTTGGGGCCCCTTTCCTGTACATGCACATGGGTTGTCTAAGGACACAGTGAACCGGGCTACCCGATCTAGAAGAGGGGCCGTGCAGGGGGAACAGAGACAGGACGGCCAAGAGGAGGAAACACTCATGGAATCCTAAGAGCTGGCTCAACGCTACTGGGTATAGCGCGCGGCGGTAGAGAGACGCGATTGGCTGATCAGAAAAGAGAGACGGAGGGAGGAGCCTGCTCCCTTGGAGGAGAGAAGGAAAGATTTATGGACTTCACTGGCAAGAGAAAAAAAAGCAGGGAATAAGTGGTGGTGTGGGGGGGGGGGGTGCAGCCAGTCCAAGGTGATAATATTTTTAACTTACAGTATATAGCAGGCCCAGTAGCCCATACAGGTCCTGTTATATATTTGAGTACATGAAAATTGCTGGTAGGATTTAAGGTAAACCTGCCCTTCTAAGGGGTCAGGGTCGATTTCTGCTCTTGCGATGAGACCTCTTCAAATCTTTTCTCGATGTTGTCTAGCGTCGCTGACAGAACTAGCTTACTGCCGCAAGTTTTTATATTCATGAAGTTTTAAAATGGCCACCCGATGCACCTGCTGCCACAAAGATCTCCTATTGCCCCACCACCACCACCACCACCCCATCCATCCAACGCCTGCTCTCTTTTCTTGTTACCTTCTTTCTCCCTCTCCTGCGCTCCTCTCCTGTTGCTCCCTTTGTGTGTGTGCGTGTGTGTGTGTCTGTGTGTGTGTGTGTGTGTGTGTGTGTGTCTGGGTTCTGCTGGAGGGGCTTTGTCTGTGAACACTGGAGCCCGGACCAGCCCACAGGGGCCAGAGCCATGAATACCCACACTATGAGAGCCCCACTCATTCACTTCACACCACTTTCTCTACAGGAATGCCTGAGCAGTGAGGTAAGAAACATACACACACATGCAGAAGCGCACACACACACTCACACAGTGGCACAAATACACACCCAAACACACACCATCACAGACACACACATTTTCTCACTTTCCCTGCCTCACAGACAAGTAAGCACGCACACACACACACACACACACACTGAGTGAGTCATGCAGTGATGAAAAGCCAGTGTTTTGTGCATGAACCCTCTCACCCTGGACTCACATCCTGAGAGTCTTTCTCCTCCATCAGTCCCTGCCAGCTCTCCCTCTAATTAAAGACTATTGGGTCCAATAGCACAGGCCCAGCTTCCCTCAGACCCCCAGACCATGTCCCATCCTCAGCCCACCGAGGTCTTGAGCGGAGTAGAGTCAATGCGGAATGTGAACCGTTTCCCATGCTTCCTAATTCCCAAGTTTACAGTGTACATGGCCTCAAGTCCCAGGGTAGATTCACACACTTTGTGGTATAGGACTGCTAACCCTCAGTTGACTAGTAAGGAATATATTCTCAAAGCAGGTTTAAGTTTGTTTTTGTTTTGTTTCCCCAGCCCACATATTGTCTAGAAATGAACAATTTTAAGGATAAAACGAAAAAAATCCATCAAAAAATGGATGATTTTGTTTTCATGAACCTGTTAAAGTTCATCAAATATTCTGAAGCTATCCATTCACCTCCTTTTTTATTCGTGATCTATATATAACCCACCCTGCAAACACCCAGCTAACGCCCAGCAGACACCCTGATAACACCCAGCAGACACCCTGATAACACCCAGCAGACACCCAGCAAACACCGAGCGGACACCCTGATAACACCCAGCAGACACCCAGCAAACACCGAGCGGACACCCTGATAACACCCAGCAAACACCGAGCGGACACCCTGATAACACCCAGCGGACACCCAGATAACACCCAGCGGACACCCAGCAAACACCCAGCTAACGCCCAGCAGACACCCAGATAACACCCAGCAGACACCCAGATAACACCCAGCTAACGCCCAGCAGACACCCAGATAACACCCAGATAACACCCAGCTAACGCCCAGCAGACACCCAGATAACACCCAGATAACACCCAGCTAACGCCCAGCAGACACCCTGATAACACCCAGCGGACACCCAGATAACACCCAGCAGACACCCAGATAACACCCAGCTAACGCCCAGCAGACACCCAGATAACACCCAGCAGACACCCAGATAACGCCCAGCAGACACCCAGATAACACCCAGATAACACCCAGCTAACGCCCAGCAGACACCCAGATAACACCCAGCTAACGCCCAGCAGACACCCTGATAACACCCAGCGGACACCCAGATAACACCCAGCAGACACCCAGATAACACCCAGCTAACGCCCAGCAGACACCCAGATAACACCCAGCAGACACCCAGATAACACCCAGCAGACACCCAGATAACACCCAGCGGACACCCTGATAACACCCAGCAGACACCCAGATAACACCCAGCAGACACCCAGATAACACCCAGCGGACACCCTGATAACACCCAGCAGACACCCAGCAAACACCGAGCGGACACCCAGATAACACCCAGCGGACACCCAGATAACACCCCGTAAACACCCAGATAACACCCAGCGAACACCCTGATAACACCCAGATAACACCCAGCGGACACCCAGCAAACACCGAGCGGACACCCAGATAACACCCAACAGACACCCAGATAACACCCAGCAGACACCCAGATAACACCCCGTAAAAACCCAGCTAACACCAAATAACACCCAGCTAACACCAGATAACACCCAGCTAACACCAAATAACACCCAGCTAACACCAAATAACACCCAGCTAACACCAGATAACACCCAGCTAACACCAAATAACACCCAGCTAACACCAGATAACACCAAATAACACCCAGCTAACATCAGATAACACCCAGCGGACACCTAGCAGACACCCAGATAACACCCAGCAAACACCCAGATAACACCCAGCGGACACCTAGCAGACACCCAGATAACACCCAGCTAACACCCAGCAGACACCCAGATAACACCCAGCAAACACCCAGCAGACACCCAGCAAACACCCAGCGGACACCCAGCAGACACCCAGGTAACACCCAGCAGACACCCAGGTAACACCCAGCAGACACCCAGCAGACACCCAGCAGACACCCAGCAGACACCCAGCAAACACCCAGCGGACACCCAGCAGACACCCAGGTAACACCCAGCAGACACCCGCTAACACCCAGCAGACACCCAGATAACACCCAGCAGACAGACACCCAGCAAACACCCAGCGGACGCCCAGATAACACCCCATAAACACCCACATAACACCCAGCTAACACCAGGTAGCACCCAGCAGACACCCAACGGACACCCAGATAACACCCAGCTGACATACTGTAAACACCCAGCAGACACCCAGCGGACACCCAGCAGATACCCAGCTAACACCCAGCAGACACCCAGATAACACCCAGCTGACATCCTGTAAACACCCAGCAGACACCCAGCTGGCACCCAGCCGACACCCAGCAGATACCCAGCTAACACCCAGCAGACACCCAGATAACACCCAGGTAGCACCCAGCAGACACCCAGCGGACACCCAGCAAACACCCAGATAACACCCAGCGGATACCTAGATAACACCCAGCAGACACCCAGATAACACCCAGCGGACACCCAGATAACACCCAGCAGACACCCAGATAACACTCAGCAGACACCCAGATAACACCCAACGGACACCAAGATAACACCCAGCAGACACCCAGCAAACACCCAGCGGACACCCAGCAGACACCCAGCAAACACCCAGCAGACACCCAGGTAACACCCAGCAGACTCCCAGCGGACACCCAGATAACACCCAGCAGACAGACACCCAGCAGATACCCAGGTAACACCCAGCAGACACCCGCTAACACCCAGCAGACACCCAGCGGACACCCAGCAGACACCCAGCGGACACCCAGATAACACCCAGCAGACAGACACCCAGCAAACACCCAGCGGACACCCAGATAACACCCCATAAACACCCACATAACACCCAGCAGACACCCAGCTAACACCAGGTAGCACCCAGCAGACACCCAACGGACACCCAGATAACACCCACCTGACATTCTGTAAACACCCAGCAGACACCCAGCTGGCACCCAGCGGACACCCAGCAGATACCCAGCTAGCACTGAGCAGACACCCAGATAACACCCAGATAACACCCCATAAACACCCACATAACACCCAGATAACACCCCATAAACACCCACATAACACCCAGCAGACACCCAACGGACACCCAGATAACACCCACCTGACATCCTGTAAACACCCAGCAGACACCCAGCTGGCACCCAGCGGACACCCAGCAGATACCCAGCTAGCACTGAGCAGACACCCAGATAACACCCAGATAACACCCCATAAACACCCACATAACACCCAGATAACACCCCATAAACACCCACATAACACCCAGCAGACACCCAACGGACACCCAGATAACACCCACCTGACATCCTGTAAACACCCAGCAGACACCCAGCTGGCACCCAGCGGACACCCAGCAGATACCCAGCTAGCACTGAGCAGACACCCAGATAACACCCAGATAACACCCAGCGGACACCCAGATAACACCCAGCGGACACCCAGATAACACCTAGCGGACATCCAGCAAACACCCAGCGGACACCCAAATAACACCCAGCAGACACCCAGCTAACACCAGATAACACCCAACAGACACCCTGCGGACACCCAGATAACACCCAGCAAACACCCAGCAGACACCCAGCTGGCACCCAGCAAACACCCAGCTGGCACCCAGCAGACACCCAGCTAACACCCAGCTGGCACCCAGCAAACACCCAGCTAACACCCAGCAGACACCCAGCTAACACCCAGCTGGCACCCAGCAGACATCCAGCAAACACCCAGCGGACACCCAGCAAACACCCAGCAGATGCCCAGCTAACATCCAGCAGACACCAGGCAAACACCCAGAAGCCACCCGGCAAACACCCAGCAGACACCAGGCAAACACCCAGAAGCCACCCGGCAAACACCCAGCAGAAATGTTAGCCGGGTGTCTGCTGGGTGTTTGACTGGTGTCTGCTGGGTGTTTGCCGGGTGTCTGCTGGGTGTTTGACTGGTGTCTGCTGGGTGTCTGCCGGGTGTCTGACTGGTGTCTGCTGGGTGTTTGCCGGGTGTCTGCTGGGTGTTATCTGGGCCCAGCAGACACCAAGCACCTCTGCCTCTGGTGTCCAGCTGATTAGTTGGTGTGCAAACAGTCTTTTGGCTGTACGTAGGCCTCAAAAGCCGAGCGCTGCGAGCAGGGCTGCCTCACAATACCTGGCACACACACTGATCAGCTTTGGTCCATATCTGCACAGTTCAGGAGGAGTTTGACTTTTTGTCACTTTAGGATCTTTTTCTTCTTTTGTGGTGTGGTGTGTGTGTGTTTGTGTTGGGGGGGGGGGTGCTATTTGAAGATTCACTGACATCTCAGTTGGACCTTCACAGACTCATCAGCATCGCCAGGTCATTTTGCCGGGGCTTAAGCCCCAAACGTTTCGAGCGTAGCTCCGAATATACTTTTAAAATGTAAGCCTACCTGAAGCCCGACAAAAAAACACAACGTGTGCGAGTGTCCGATAGTCTTCGTAACACAACAGCCCGTCGGAATAAATGCAGGTCTCTAAACTAACGCCCTGTGTGTGTGGGGGGGGGGTGGGGTGGGGGGTCTGATGGTCAGCGCCGAGTCACGTGACACAGGTTAAAGCAGGAAGAGACGAGTAGAGGCGGAATGGCAGAGCGTGCAGGACAAAAAGCAACTCAAGTCTTTTTGGATTTTTCCAAAAGAGAAGGAAGGGTAAGACTTTTAAGTAATGGTTGAAACTGCCCGCTGATTTATGATATGTTTTGGATTCGGCACCTACAGTCATGATGAAGAGGATTTCTCTTCATCGTGACTGTAGGTGCCGTTTAGCTAACGGGCCAAACTTGTCCGATCCCACCGCATACTTTCATTATCCGAACTAAAACGGTAACGACTTGTTCATATTAACGACTTTATGTTTACCATCACACGTCACAATCAATCTGGAGAGCAAACAACAGTTTTTGAGGTACACGTTTCAGTGATTAAGACATGAATGTAAATAAGGTGCATTAAAAAAGAGCTTGTTTATCAAAAAATAAAAACTTTACAGAAGTCTGGGCTAAGCCCCGAATGTCTCGAAGTCCTGGAAACGCCCCTGTGCAGACCCACTGAACTGACTGAGCATCATGGCCTTGATAAAACCTAGTCTCTAAAGAGACTACTTGACCCTCGTTGCCTCTGGCTTGGTCGGGCGTCCCTACAGACATTGGCCGTGTCTGTGGGTGGGAAGCCGGATGTGGGTATGTGTCCTGGTCGCTGCACTAGCGCCTCCTCTGGTCGGTCGGAGCGCCTGTTCGGGGGAGGGGGAACTGGGGGGAATAGCGTGATCCTCCCACGCGCTACGTCCCCCTGGTGAAACTCCTCACTGTCAGGTGAAAAGAAGCGGCTGGCGACTCCGCATGTATGGGAGGAGGCATGTGGTAGTCTGCAGCCCTCCCCGGATCGGCAGAGCAGCGACTGGGACAGCTCGGAAGAGTGGGGGAATTGGCCAAGTATAAATTGGGGGGGGGGGGGGCAAAAAAAAAAAGAGATTACTTGAAGTTAAATCTGAATGGATGAACAAAACGTTGGGGTTTTTTTTTTCAGCTTTTACAACTTAACCCTGACAAAAGTGGCTTGAATGCTGCAGTTGCGAGGTTGAGATCAGGCCTTGATGGGGCCTGACAAGGCAAAATGTAACAACACCGAGGTGTCTCCTCAATCCAACTCATTCAACTTTTACTCCTGACTCATCTTAGTAGAGCTCCACGTCAAGAAGAAAAGAAAATAAATAGAACAAGGCGAAGGACACATACATAGAACTTCCATCCATTAGCCGAACCGCTTATCCTGCTCTCAGGGTCGCTGGAGCCTATCCCAGCAGTCACTGGGTGACAGGCGGGGAGACACCCTGGACAGGCCGCCATGCCATCACAGGGCCACCAGGCCATCACAGGGGCCATCACAGGGCCCCACACACACACACCTAGCGGCAATTTAGTACGACCGATTCACCTGACCTACATGTCTTTGGACTGTGGCAGGAAACCGGAGCCCCCGGAGGAAACCCACGCAGACACGAGAACATGCAAACTCCACACAGAGGACGACCCCCAAGGTTGGACGACCCCGGGGCTTGAACCCAGGACCTTTTTGCTGTGAGGCGACCATGCTAACCACTGTGCCGCCATATATAGAACAGGTTTTCTCAAAGTCTGGACCTCAGTCCGCATCTGGACCGAATGGCAAGTCCATCCAGACGCAGCCCATGCCTGGTGTCATGAATACAACACGTTAGGAAGTGACTCCTTTCTGCCGAGCTCGCGTGTTAACGTTACACTGCAGAACTTGCTTTGGTGCAAAGCTTGTAATGCCCTTACAGCAGGGGTGGGCAAGCTTATCCGGAAAGGGCCAGTGTGGGTGCAGGTCTTTGTTCCCGACCCAGCAGTTACACACCTGTGTCTACTCGTTATGTTCCTCAGCAAAGACTACTGGTTGATTAGTGGGATCAGGCGTGTAACTGCTTGGTTGGGACAGAAACCTTTACCCACACCGGCCCTTCCTGGATAACACCGCCCACCCCTTCCTCACTGAAACACAGAAAGCAGGGCAGAGGAGAGAAGCCACTACGACTAAAAATGACAGTAAGGCGTAGCCTACTGGTATGTGAGTTTTCATTAGGGTTAGAGCCAATCAGAGGCGGGGTAGGGCGGGTCTTCCAAATAAACATTTGGATCAGTGTCTCTGGCTGACAATCGCACCTTTTGTGCCTTGGCTCAGCAGGCAAACAATGTCATTTCTCCCACTTGGCTTGAATATGTTTCAACTATCTTGACTGTAACTAACTTGAATGAATGTTCCTTAAAAGTTATATGGATTACATTTATATAGGGCTTTATCTAGACACCCAAAGCGCTTCAACTCAACTACTACTAATGTGTAGCACCACCTGGGTGGTGCATGGCAGCCATTTTGCACCAGAATGCTCACCCCACATCAGCTTGAGGTGGAAATGGAGGAATCATTGAGCCAATTACATGGGGGGGACGATTAGGTGGCCAGATGGGGAGAGCCAGGTTGTGAATGTTGCCAGGACACCGGGGACCCTCTACTCTTTGTGATAAGTGCCATGGGATCTTTAATGACCACAGTGAGTCAGGACCTTGGTTTAACGTCTCAGGTGAAGGACGGCATCTCCTACAGTACAGTGTCGCCATCACTGCACTGGGGCATTAGGGTTTTTTGCTGTTTTTGTTAGGACCAGAGGGAAGACTGCCCCCGACTGGTCCACCAACACCACAAACAGCAGCAACTCAGTTTTCCCGGGAGGTCCCCCATCCAAGTACTAGCCAAGCCCACACCTGCTCAGCTTCTGTCATTCAGCAGAACCAGGGTGCACGTTGGTATGGCTGCTGGCGTTGTAAGTGAGTTGATTAAATGTTATTTTGTGATCAGCAATCATTCTGGACCTCTGACCTTTAATTAAAATCAGATGCTGATCTTTGAGCAATAAGTTTTAATAGTGCTTGACAGATAGGTATACCAATATTAACAAACATTTGGCTAGCACTGTAATATCTCGATACACAAAGTAATAACTGCATCGCATCATTATATGCAATTTAAGTCTCTGCACACTACCTTGTCTTTAACTACCCCATAAGTGAACAGTATACAGAAGCGTACAAAAAACTTTTAAACAGTGAGGCTTTGACATCGATAGTGCACATATGAATCTTACATATCAGTATGTTAGCATACAATTTGCAACGTTGTCTATGCCTATCTCTGTCATCTGTTAGATCTTCTGTAATATAGTGACCAAAATATTTAATCTCATTACGCATCTGAACAGCATTATTACTCGTAAAAATCTGGAAAAACTAATTTTATCTCCTCTTTACATCTTACAATCATAATATTGCTCTCTCTCATATTGTATTGATATCAAATTCTGCAACATGCTGGGAACATAGCTTCAATAACTTGTAAACCAGCACTATATGGAGAGAAAATAACCAAATCATCTGCATACATATGATGGTTAAAAACAGTCTTTCCAATAACACAGCCAGTTTTATACCCATTCAGCTGCTTCGACAAGTCATCCATGGACACATTGAACAGGAGTGGAGATAAAATCCCACCTTGTCTAACTCCATTGCTAACATAAAAAAGAGCAGATACAGTGTTGCCCCATTTAACTTGCATAGTTTGATGCACATAAACCCAGCCACTGAGGATGCACGAACCAGTGCATTCTTAGTGCCGGTCTCAAGCCCGGTTAAATGGGGAAGGTTGCGTCAGGAAGGGCATCCGGCATAAAATCTTTGTCAAATCAAATATGTAGATCATAAGTAAGATTTCCATACCAGATCGGTTGAGGCCCGGCTTACCAACGACTGCCACCAGTACTGTTAACCAGCAGGGTGCCGGTGGAAACTATGCTATTGTTGGGCGAAGGAAAAGGAGAGGGGGAAGGGATGTTCAGAGGCAGCGATAGAGGAAGAAGGGTAGGCATGTGGAGGTGAGAGTCGGAACTTTGAATGTTGACACTATGACTGGTAAAGGGAGAGAGTTGGCTGATATGGAGAGAAGAAAGGTAGGCATACTGTGTGTGCAAGAGACCAGGTGGAAGGGGAGTAAGGCCAGGAGTATCGGAGGTGGGTTCAAACTCTTCTACCATAGTGCGAATGGGAGGAGAAATGGGGTAGGGGTAATTCTTAAGGAAGAGTATGTCAAGAGTGTGCTGGAGGTGAAGAGTGTCAGACAGAGTGATGAGTATGAAGCTGGAAGGTATATTGCTGAATGTTATCAGCGCATACGTATACCCCGCAAGTTGGGTGTGAGATGGAAGAGAAAGAAGAATTCTGGAGTGAGTTGGATGACATGGTGGAGAGGGTACCCAAGGTGGACAGAGTGGTGATGGAGCGGACTTCAATGGACATGTTGGTGAAGGGAACAGAGGTGATGAGGAGGTGATGGGTAGGTATGGTGTCAAGGAGAGAAATGTGGAGGGACAGATGGTTGTGGATTTTGCGAAAAAGATGGAAATGGCTGTGGTGAATACATATTTCAAGAAGAGGGAGGGAGGAACACAGGGTGATGTACAAAAGTGGAAGAAAGTGCACACAGGTGGACTATATGTTATGTAGAAGGCGCGATCTAAAAGGGATTGGAGACTGCAAGGTGGTGACAGGGGAGGATGTAGCTAGGCAGCATTGGATGGTGGTCTGTAGGATGACTTTGGAGACCAAGAAGAGGAAGTGAATGAAGGCAGAGCCGAAGATCAAATGGTGGAAGTTGAAGAAGGAAGACTGCTGTGTAGAGTTCAGGCAGGAGTTAAGACAGGCACTGGGCGGTAGTGAAGAGTTGCTGGATGGCTCGGCAACCACTGCAGAAATAGTGAGGGAGACAGCTAGGAAGGTTCTTGTTGTCACATCAGGACAGAGGAAGGGAGACAGGGAGACTTGGTGGTGGAATGAGGAAGTACAGCAAATTATACAGAGGAAGAGGTTGGCAAAGAAGAAGTGGAATAGTCAGACAGATGAAGAAAGTAGACAGGAGTACAAGGAGCCGCAGCATAAAGCAAAGAGAGGTGGCAAAGGCAAAGGCGTAGGGGGAGTTGCATGACAGGTTAGACACTAAGGAAGGAGAAAAGGACTTGTACCAATTGACTAGACAGAGGGACCGAGCTGTGAAGGACGTGCAGCAAGTTAGGGTGATCAAGGATAGAGATAGAAATATGCTGACAATCGAGGAGAGTGTGGTGAGAAGGAAGGAGTTGAGGGGCTGATGAATGAAGAAAATGAGAGTGAGAGAGAGAAGGTTGGATGATGAAGGGATAGTGAATCAGGAAGTTCAGTGGATTAGCAAGGAGGAAGTGAGGGCAGCTATGAAGAGGATGAAGAGTGGAAAGGCAGTTGGTCCTGATGACATACCTGTGGAGGCATGGAGGTGTTTAGGAGAGATGGCAGTGGGGTTTTTAACTAGATTGTTTAACACAATCTTGGAAAGTGAGAGGATGCCTGAGGAGTGGAGAAGAAGCGTACTGGTACCAATTTTTAAGAACAAGGGCGATGTGCAGAACTGTAACAACTACAGAGGTATAAAGTTGATCAGACAGCATGAAGATATGGTAAAGAGTAAGAGAAGCTGGTTAGCGAGCAGCAGTATGGTTTCATGCCACGAAAGAGCACCACAGATGTGATGTTTGCTTTGAGAATGTTGATCGAGAAGTTTAGAGAAGGCCAGAAGGAGTTACATTGTGTCTTTGTGGATTTAGAGAACGCATACGACAGGGTGCCAAGAGAGGAGGTGTGGTATTGTATGAGGAAGTCGGGAGTTGCAGAGAAGTATGTAGGAGTGTTACAGGATATGTATGAGGGCAGTGTGACAGTGATGAGGTGTGCGGTTGGAATGACTGATGGGTTCAAGGTGGAGGTGGGATTACATCAAGGATCGGCTCTGAGCCCTTTCTTGTTTGCAATGGTGATGGACAGGTTGACGGACAAGATCAGGCAGGAGTGTCCGTGGATGATGATGTTTGTGGAGGACATTGTGATCTGTAGTGAGAGTAGGGTGCAGGTTGAGGAGAGCATGGAGAGGTGGAGGTATGCACTGGAAAGAGAAATAAAAGTCAGTAGGAGCAAGACAGAATACCTATGCGTGAATGAGAGGGAGGACAGTGGAATGGTGAGGATGCAAGGAGTGGAGGTGACGAAGGCATATGAGTTTAAATACTTGGGGTCAACTGTCCAAAGTAATGGGGAGTGCAGAAGAGAGGTGAAGAAGAGAGTGCAGGCAGGGTGGAGAAGAGTGTCAGGAGTGAATTGCGACAGAAGGGTACCAGCAAGAGTTAAAGGGAAGGTTTACAAGATGGTAGTGAGACCAGCTATGTTATATGGTTTGGAGACAGTGGCACTGACGAAAAGACAGGAGGCAGAGCTGGAGGTGGCAGAGTTGAAGATGATAAGATTTTCACTGGGACTGATGAAGAAGGACAGGATTAGGAACAATTATATTAGAGGGACCGCTCAAGTTGGACGGTTTGGAGACAAAGCAAGAGGCAAGATTGAAATGGTTTGGACATGTGTGGAGGAGGGATGCTGGGTATATTGGACGAAGGATGTTGAATATGGAGCTGCCAGGGAAGAGGATGGCCAAAGAGGAGGTTTATGGATGTGGTGAGGGAAGACATGCAGGTGGCTGGTGTGACAGAGGAAGATGCAGAAGACAGGAAGAGATGGAAACAGATGATCTGCTGTGCCGACCCCTAACGGGAGCAGCCGAAAGTAGTAGTAGTTGTTCGATGCGCATACCAGAAAGCTAAAATTCTGATTTTCACCTTGGGTACACTTCTTTGGCACATTTTGTAGAATAATTTCTTACGATTATTTTTATCAAATGCCTTAGAGGCGTTGATAAAACACCAACACGGTAGAGTTTGGGCTTTTGTATTCAGCTACCATTTCCTTTAAGGCAAAAATACACATACCTGTGCCATGTTTACGCTTAACACCAAACTGATTATCATTGGTAAGAATGTACTAGGTCATTGGTAAGAATGTTCTAGCCTGTTCAGCAAAATTCTCTCCAACACTTTAGCAATGATGCTTGCTAGAGCAATAGGTCTATAATTATCCTCGCTATTTATTTTACCAGCTGTAGCATGGAAACTGTAACAAACCATGAGTGAAAAATCCAGTACGACGTACAGCAAGAAGGGGAACAAGCTTTTGACTGGCATGTTTTTAAGTGTTCGGCAATGATATAATCCATACCACGTCTTATTGTCATCGAACTTCACGACAGCATGGTGTACTTTCTCCGGCCTAACTACCATGTTCTCAGTGGAGTCAACGTTATCAGTCACAGTTGAATAGATCATAATAATGCTGTTGTTCATCTTATTCTTTACACTGTTATATTCCTTATCCGTTTCCTTTAACCTTGTAAATGTATTTAAACGTCTCAAAAATAAGCAGATTTTTTATTTTTTACATTTCACAGCCTACTCCAATTGTTGAAACTGACAGCTTAAATTTAGGCCTTGATAGTAGTGACGTTTTTATTCAGTATATAGTGTTCTCTATGTTTCAGAAGGGACTACATTAGAATCACACACTATTTACCAAACATGGTGCTGAACGAACAATAAAGCAATAATTTGCCTATTGCTATCCTCATTTTTTTTCTCACTCAATAATCCATCCATCCAATATCTGAACCGCTTATGCTGCTCTCACGGTCGCGGGGATGCTGGAGCCTATCCCAGCAGTCATTAGGCGGCAAGTGGGGAGACACCCTGGACAGGCCACCAGGCCATCACACAGGGCTGAGATACACACACATTCATATCTAGGCACAATTTTGTACGGCCGATTCACCTGACCTACATGTCTTTGGACTGTGGGAGGAAACCAGAGGAAACCCACACAGACACGGGGAGAACATGCGAACTCCACACAGAGGACGACCCGGGACGACCCCCAATGTTGGACTACCCTGGGGCTCGAACCCAGGACCTTGCTGTGAGGCAACCACGCTAGCTACTGTGTCACCGCGCCGCCAATCCATAATCATGTGTGCCCAATTTGCCAATATCTTGTAAAGCCCGCTTCTTCAGATACTGAATAACAAATTTCAAAGATCTTTTAAAAGGTGCTAGTGAGTCGAGAGTCTTTGCGGTGTGTTTAGTTTGGCTGTTATTATAGCTGCTGTATTGAAAGATGCAAATGTCTGCATCGTTGCTAACAATTCAAGCATGTCAGATAGAGGGCATTCTATCCGCACTTACTGTGCTTGAACCTGCCATTGCCGAGTGGGCCTAGTTGTTTTAGAGGACATTTCAGACCACAACTTGATATTCTTAGCTTGCAATACTGAGCAGGTAACACAATATCTTAACACAATGTAAATCTTCCAAAGTAATTGTAACATCAGAGTGAATAATGGCAGCAGGTATAATAGCGCAACTTTTTAGAAAAAAGAATATTGCACTGATGGAATAACATGGTGGAAAAGCCTATTAAAGCAAGATTAAATACCTACATGTAAAACAACAATAATAACTTTTTATGTTATCTACTGTAATTTATATCAAGGCATGAGATGAACAGCACCATCTGCTTTGAGGTACATTTGGGGAATAAAACAGGGAAAGTGTTAAGCATCATTATAGTGTTCTCGTACAGTGTGTTGCAACTCTGACTTAACATCAAGTTAAACCGTAGCCAGTGAAGACGGAGTCATAGTACGTTTACTGTTCATCTACTGACACTTCCCCATTGATATTTTGGTGAAAAGGCATTGTGTCTACAATGCTTGACAGCGGATACCAGTGGATTATCTTTAGAGCATGCACATGTCTGTCTCATTCTCTGCAAAACCAGGAAGACGCTAAACTGGAAGTGACTAAACAGGGAGTGACATCACAAAATGCCACAAATAGAAAAATATCATTATGAGTTTAAGAAACTGTAAAATAATTATCAACTTCTCATTTTCGACTAGAAATAGGTACCAACAAATTATTTTAACTAGAAATTTGAGAAAACAAACAAATCCCTTAATGGCAACACACTCCCCATCTGACCTATGTATGGTCACCATGAACTTGTGGGAGTTTAGACTATTAGTCTCTCGATTAGTCTTTGGGTAGGAGTAGAACAATTTCTGCAATTGGTCAAAGAAAGGTTTTAATATTGCCTTGGTCAGTTTTTGTCACTTGATCTTTCTTACATGTCCGTCCTTTCCCGGGAACATGGCGATGATCCTGGCAATGGGCCAGCGGTTGTGGGCAATCTGCTTGTCTCTGAGCAGGACTAGATCTCCAGCTTGAAGGTTTCTGTGAGGCACTGTCCACTTCTGTATGTGTTGCAAGGAAGGTAAGTACTCATGGCTCCAGCAAGTCCAGAACTGGTTTTCAAGAGCCTGAACTTATCTCCATTGCTTTGTATACAATTCCTTGTCCGTGAAGTGTCCAAGTGGAGGTCGAACACCTGTCTTCTGTGTAAGGAGCATCGATGGTGAGAGTATGAAGGATTTTTCCGGTGACCATTAACTAGAGTTAGTTGCACCCATATTTGCACATGAAACTGGTCGTTGGTTTTGGTTGTTATACATCTGTCGCCATCTTACAGTGCTTTGATTGCAACAACCCCTAATCCTCTGTGAATAGTACACATGGCCTTTGAAACTCTAGTTAAAGGTCACCCCCATATTTGCATATGAAACTGGTCATTGGTTCGGTCGTTGGGCAACTGTGTTGTACTGTATTGTTTATAAGGGGTGGAATACCTGCAGTCAGTTTAGACTGAAGATGTCACTTAGTTGAGTGATGAAACATATCTCAATAAACATTGTATCCAGATGAATTGATTCAATCTTCTTTGATTTTCTGACCTGGATTATTGAGCATGCATCGTGACAGGTACCAGCAGACCCAGGGCATCAAAAACACTGTTGACAGGAGAGGACTCCATGGCGGGTGAACGGCTTGTGTGTGGTCGACATGGAGTAGCTGAATTTGTCAGTTGTGATCTCCCAGAGCAGACCTAAAATCTATTGTGTGGGTCAGGTTTCTCCAGTCAGATCGAGGTCCTTAATTACTGGGGCACAATCTTCTAGTGAGAAAGCCTCCATAACTGCCTTACAGTTTGATGCAAACTTGTGTAAGCAGAGGTTTGACTCAGCGAGTGAGGCTTGTGTTCGCTCCAGCAGGCTGATTGCCTCAGCTTTAGATGATACCAAACCATCATCTACATAGAATTGCATTTCCACGAATTTGACAGTATCATCACCATGCTCCTGTGCACCTTCTCTGATGGCTCTTCGCAGCCTGTGGATGGCAAACAGCAGGAGATGACCCATTGCCAAAAACATGGACCTTCATCCTGTACTCAACAACTTCCCAGTTGATGTCATTGTTCTTGTGCCATAAAAAATGGAGGAAGTGGCAGTGGTCTTCATACACTAAGAAACAATGGAACATCTGCTAGATGTCCACCAGGACTACAACTTTCTCCTTCCCGAAGCGTAGCCGGACACCAAGGAGGGCTTTATTGAGATCAGGGCCTGTGAGGAGCACGTTGTTGAGGGAAACGCCGGAGTACTGGGCACTGGAATTAAAAACCACCTTGATTTGATTAGGTTTTTTTGGGTGGTAGATTCCAAACCTTAGGATATACCAACACTCATCTTCTCTCAGGGGCAATGCTACCTCGGCATGTCCATTAATGGAGATCTTCTCCATGAATGCCACATACTGTTCCTGCAGCTCAGGTTTTCTTTTCAGGGTGTGTTGCAGGGATGCAAACCAGTTTACCACATGCTGTTTGTTTTTTGGCATAAAATGGTGTGGTTCTCTGAATGGCAGTGCAGAGACCCAACTGTTAGCATTATCTCTGTAGACATTTGTGTCCATTATCTTTAAGAAGACAGTGTCTTCCACTGATGGAGCTGGTTTGGTGTCGTGTTCAGTTTGGTTAAACACTGTCTGTCCCAGCGTCCTCTCATTTGCTTTGCCAGGCCTGTTAAGCTTTGCTGCATCTCCTTGACACGCATGAATCTCGTGCAGGGTTGAAAAAATGAATGGTGACCACTTTCCAGCACGTTGGTCTTGAATGTGTTGACCGTTGACTTACATACATTACCTAAGCACACCTGTCCTATTACTACCCAGGCCAGGTCCAAACATTGAGCAAAGGGGGCATTGTGTGGTCCACTGGCCTGCTGCCTGACTTTGTGTGCCCTAAGGACGTCTCTTCCCAAAAAATCTGTTTTGTGCACTGAGATGAATTTGTTGGTGTTGAAATTTTTCCTCAATGGGTTCGTCTGGTTTTGTGGGTGTTGTGGTGCTGCCTTGATGCATGAAGCTAGGGTCATTTCACTTCTTTGCTTCATAGCACACAAAGTTACAAAAATACTCAAAGGGAGGGAAACGACCACGGTTCTGTTCTTTGTAGCATGACCCAGCAGATAACCACTTTTCCTGTGGCTCAAATGGTAGCTTGTCTATGATTGGTCCAGTTCTACATAGAGTATCAGGATATGACAGGCGGGCGAGATAACTATCTTCTTTAGCGCCTTGGATCTCCATACGCAAATCCTCGAATTCACGTAATTTGGAGTGGTCCTTGGCTAGAATCTTAGGAAACAATGAGTTTTCAATTATTCCTGGGGCAGCGTAGCGCTCAAGTATAGTCTCTCCCATGCTTTGTGCAAAGCTAGATTGGGGTCGCTGACATGCACTGAACATATGCATTTCACCTGTTTGCTAGATTCCTTTCCCAGCCATTTAGTCAAGAGATCCAATTCCTGGATTGCTGTGAAGTGAGCTTCGGCAGCTGCCTTTGTGAATGAGGAGTGCCATCCATGGTAATTCTTGGGTTTTTCATCAAATTGGTACAGTCCTGAATTGACAAGTTTGCATTGTGCCAAATACTGTGCCAAAGGCTCCACCAGATGTGGTGTGTGAGCTGGAGGAATATGTCGAGGAGCATATGACTGAGCAGGTACATTCATGGTAGGGTTGTTCTTCTGCCTCCAGTCTTCGTCTGAACTGTAGTTGGATCAGGTAAGTTTGATGCAGGGAAGTGCATTTTGTCAGCTTTTTCATACTTTGACTTGTTAATTGGTTGGAATTGTGAAATATCTTCCACGGGTGCACGTGTTGTTACAAAGTTGTTGTGTGTTCCTGCATGGGATGGGAAAGCAACAGGTAAAGCTGATGAGGGTGGAGAGAGAACGACTCTGAAGGTCAATTTGAGATTGAACATATTCACAGGTGCATTTAATTTTAAGCTCTTCTGATACAGATTTTCCGGTTTCATCAACAACATACATTGTTTCAGCGTTTTCCGGTACTTCTGCCTCCACTACAACCGCATCAGCTTCTTGGTGTAGCATTAGCACTTCCAACTCTGCGTCTATTCTTACTGCTTGCAACTGATCTTGAGCATCTCTTGCGATCCTTTCTGCTTCTCTAGCAGCCTTTTCCATTTTCAGTTTGGCCTCTTGGCTAGCATAAGACACTCTTACATTGGTGGCTTCTACTTTAGCCACACTTGCCACTGATGCCGATGTTTTGCTGCTCCTAGCAGTAGATACAGACGGCCTTCTGCTTGTTGCCATTTTGACCACTTCACATCAAATGCTGACTGTTCACCATAATGTTCTCGTACAGACATAACACCAAGTTAAACCACAGCCATTGAGGACAGATAAGTGTACTGTTCATTTACTGACACTTCCTCATTGACATTTTGGTGAAATGGCATTGGAGCTATAATGCTTGACAGTGGATGCGAGCGGATATCTTTAGAGCATGCACATGTCTGTCTCATTCTCTGCAAAATCAGGAAGATGCTAAACAGGAAGTGACTACATTATAGGTGACTAAACCGGAAGTGACTGAACAGGAAGTGATGTCACAGAATGCCGCAAATAGAAAAACATCATTACAACGAGTTTAATAAACTGTAAAATAGCGCCATCCGGGTGGTGTAGGGGTCTATGCCGTTGCCCACCAACACGGGGATCACTGGTTTGAATCCCCATGTTACCTCCAGCTTGATCAGGCGTCCGTACAGACACAATTGGCCGTGTTTGCAGGTGGAAAGCCAGATATGGGTATATGTCCTGGTTGCTGCACTAGCACCTCCTCTGTTCGCAGGAGGGGGAACTGGAGAGAATAGCATGATCCTCCCACGTGCTACATCCCCCTGGTGAAACTCCTCACTGTCAGGTGAAAAGAAGTGGCTGGAGACTCCACATGTATAGGAGGAGGCATGTGGTAGTCTGCAGCCCTCCCCGGATCGGCAGAGGGGGTGGAGCAGCAAATAAGACAGCTCGGAAAATAGGATAATTGGCCAAGTACAACTGGGGAGAAAAACGGGGAAAAATCCACAAAAAAAACCACAACTCTCATCCCATTGGTGACTTACATGTGCCCCTCTCTAGTCTCTTCAATTCAGTTGCACCTCTCAGTACCACAGCATGGTGACTAGAGGCCCACACCCTGGTTTAACAATGACACACATGCTCTTAAACTGTAAAATAATCACCAACTTCTCATTTTCAGCTAGAAATAGGTACCAACACATTATTTTAATTAGACATTTTAGAAAACAAACAAATGCCTTAATGGCAACACAATAATACAGTTTTCATTTTGAACACCACTCTTAGGCTGCTCATTCACCACAACCGTTTCATGAACAATTCATACAGCACTCCAAATTACAAGGGGGAACACCAAATACTATGCAGACATTACCAAACCGTTACACATTCTGCTGAGGAAAATAAATCCCCCAACATGCTGAGTTATAAGCAATTGCAGTATGAGGAAAACAGATTCAACATATATATACACTACCGTTCAAAAGTTTGGGATCACCCAAACAATTTTGTGTTTTCCATGAAAAGTCACACTTATTCACCACCATATGTTGTGAAATGAATAGAAAATAGAGTCAAGACATTGACAAGGTTAGAAATAATGATTTGTATTTGAAATAAGATTTTTTTTACATCAAACTTTGCTTTCGTCAAAGAATCCTCCATTTGCAGCAATTACAGCATTGCAGACCTTTGGCATTCTAGCTGTTAATTTGTTGAGGTAATCTGGAGAAATTGCACCCCACGCTTCCAGAAGCAGCTCCCACAAGTTGGATTGGTTGGATGGGCACTTCTTTGAGCAGATTGAGTTTCTGGAGCATCACATTTGTGGGGTCAATTAAACGCTCAAAATGGCCAGAAAAAGAGAACTTTCATCTGAAACTCGACAGTCTATTCTTGTTCTTAGAAATGAAGGCTATTCCATGCGAGAAATTGCTAAGAAATTGAAGATTTCCTACACCGGTGTGTACTACTCCCTTCAGAGGACAGCACAAACAGGCTCTAACCAGAGTAGAAAAAGAAGTGGGAGGCCGCGTTGCACAACTGAGCAAGAAGATAAGTACATTAGAGTCTCTAGTTTGAGAAACAGACGCCTCACAGGTCCCCAACTGGCATCTTCATTAAATAGTACCTGTTAGAGCCTGTTTGTGCTGTCCTCTGAAGGAAGTAGTACACACTGGTGTAGGAAATCTTCAATTTCTTAGCAATTTCTCGCATGGAATAGCCTTCATTTCTAAGAACAAGAATAGACTGTTGAGTTTCAGATGAAAGTTCTCTTTTTCTGGCCATTTTGAGCGTTTAATTGACCCCACAAATGTGATGCTCCAGAAACTCAATCTGCTCAAAGAAGTGCCCATCCAACCAATCCAACTTGTGGGAGCTGCTTCTGGAAGCGTGGGGTGCAATTTCTCCTGATTACCTCAACAAATTAACAGCTAGAATGCCAAAGGTCTGCAATGCTGTAATTGCTGCAAATGGAGGATTCTTTGACGAAAGCAAAGTTTGATGTAAAAAAAATCTTATTTCAAATACAAATCATTATTTCTAACCTTGTCAATGTCTTGACTCTATTTTCTATTCATTTCACAACATATGGTGGTGAATAAGTGTGACTTTTCATGGAAAACACGAAATTGTTTGGGTGATCCCAAACTTTTGAACGGTAGTGTATATATATATATATACATATATATATATATATATATATATATATATATATATATATATATATATATATATATACACACACACACACACCTGCTTACCTCTCTCTCTCTCTCTCCAAAGATTATCCAAGCGTAAGCCCACATCAGTCAAGAAGGTGGCTTCTTGGGGTGAATAAATGGATGCTAAATTTTGTTTTAAAATGTCAATTTGTGGGTGTGCAAATGGGACGGGGAGGGGGCAGAGATTTGCGGTGAGACAAAACATATTATTGATGAACAACAGCAACCCCAGCTATGCATATAACGCTGATGTTTTTTTATATGTTTTACATTGTGCTCACTATCTAAGGGGTTGCTTGCCACTATAGATGTCTTCATTACTGTCCCAGTATTGTAGCCGTTATCTGATTGGTTGATTGATTGATTGATTTTCGTATTCAAATGCCATACACTAATTTTGGTGCCTAGACCCTATGGGCTTACGAGACGCTATACATAATGATAAAAACAGTGGTTTGGGGCGCCGCCATTAGCCAAATGGTTACAGCACATACCATATGGCCACATGGTCGCGACGTCGCCGGTTCGAATCTAGCCAGCGACCTTTGTTGCAAATCATGCCCCCCCCTTCTCTCCCCCATTTCCTGTCGGCCTCCACTGTCACTATCCAATAAAAGGTAGAAAATAAGTGTAACAAAAACACTGCAATCAGCGCGGGCGAGGCAGGCCTGCAGCTCCAGTTTTGACTCATTGGTCCATTTCCTCACAGTTTTAACCACAGGCTTTGCAGTTTAGTTTCCGTCTGTAGGTTGGGAGAAGATGAATCAGACGGCGAGCAGAGAGTCCCGGGGTTCACGGGGGACAGGGCAATAGGCGTCCTTTATTATTGTGTAGCAATGACCCAGAATGTTTTTGTCCCTGGTGGGACATTTATCATGCTGTCTGTATTTTGGCAGTTCTTGCTGAGGTTTGCTTTGTTAAAATCCCCAAGGATAATGAGAAAGGAGTCTGGATAGTTGCGCTCCATGTTAGTAATTTGATCAGCCAGGTGTTTTAACGCCTCTTTAATACAGGCCTGGGGTGAGGTACAGACACCGACCAGAGTAAATGATGAAAATTACAGCGGTGCTTAAAATGGTTTACAGTCAATGAAAAAAGTCTGTAAGTGAGGGCTGCATGATTTCTTCAACACTGTGACATCCATACACCAACCTTCGTTTATGTAGAAACATATGTCACCACACCCCCAGCCTCGTTTTTTCCCGACAGCGCCATTTCATGGTCTGCTCGGAGGACTTTGAACTGTGGCAGATGAAGTGTGCTCACTAAGCTGGGTTTCGGGGAGGCACAGGCTGGCAGATGTGGACAAGTCCAAGTTTTTACCATTTAGGAGTAGCAATTCGTCCATCTTGTTGGCCAGGGAGCGGACATTCGCCAGGTTGATTGACGGGAATACAGTTCGAAATCCCCGCTGTTGTAGTTTAACAAGTGCGTTGGCTTACTTTTCCCATTGGTGTCTCTGCCGGAGCCTGCACAGAGCTCCTGCCCCCCCCCCGCCCCCCCAGCCCAAAACTCGATAAGACTTTCATTAAAATGTTCAGTTAAAGTCAATAAAAAAGTCTGTTCAGTTTGTCCAGTAGACAGTTGGGGGATTAGAAATTCTTCTCTGCTGTATGTGATCAGTGAAAGGGCACTGGAAACTAAAAACACAAACAAAAACAGGGAAAGTACAAGAGAGCGCAGAACCGAGGCTACCATCTGCAGCACCATCTTGAAAGGCATATGCTTCTGCTAATTGTCTTCATATTTTCTATCAGCCAAAAGAACAAAATCAGCAGTGAGGCAAACTTCCATTCTTTGCGTGTCAGATACATATACTTTTATCAACTGCAGCACAGCCAATTCTATACAAAAAGCAGTATGATTTGCATGTTATGCACCAATTCATGGTTTCACAACCAAGGAAACATGATTTGTGCTAGTTGTTAGCTTTGGACGTCAGTTGTCCAGAGGCCTGTACTACCAAACAAGTTCAACATACTCTGGATCTTTTTGTTAGCTGACTTCACTAAGTCTAACTTCAACCACAGTCACGCATAAGCGGCATCACAATGGTGGTTATCAACTCGTTAAGTCGGCCCAGGTTGGGCGTTCGGGTAGTGTAGTGGTCTACTCCGATGCCTACCAACACAGAGATCTCTGGTTGAAATCCCCGTATTACCTCCAGCTTGGTCGGGCGTCTCTACAGACACAATTGGCCAAGTCTGCGGGTGGGAAGCTGGATGTGTGTATGTGTCCTGGTCGCTGCACTAGTGCCTGCTCTGGTCGGTCGGGGCGCCTGTTCGGGGGGGAGGGGGAACTGGGGGGAACAGCGTGATCCTCCCACGCGCTACATCCCCCTGGTGAAACTCCTCACTGTCAGGTGAAAAGAAGCGGCTGGTGACTCCACATGTATCGGAGGAGGCATGTGGTAGTCTGCAGCCCTCTCCGGATCGGCAGAGGGAGTGGAGCAGAGACCGGGACGGCTCGGAAGAGTGGGGTAATTGGCCGGATACAATTGAGGAGTAACCCCCCCCCCCCCAAACAAAAAAGTCAGCCCAGGTTTAAACAGTCTAGCTATGGGCGCATTCAGGTAAAAGGGGCGGTGTTTGTACCATATGACCAATCGCAAACATGGACAAGTCGACCGGAGCCGCATATTTTACACAACAGGAGCAAACTTTAATATTAAACAAATGTCAAGAATTTGAAAATATAATCCAGACTGTGTGAATGTGTATAAATTAATAGGCTTATCAATATCAGTGCCCCGTCATTAAGGCATGAGTAGATCTGAATATAATCACAACTGTATTCCATTAAATTAATGTGTTGCTTGGATGTATTCTTATGGCGTTTAAGACAATTTCAGCATTCTTCTTTCAGCTGCAAACCCAGCAGTGTTAAACGGTCTTGGGAGCAAATAAAGAAAAAAAAATATCAAAACACAATTCAAACTGGTAAGTAGGCGTGATTGCAAATCTTAAAAGTTTTGTGTGAATATTTCCGTATATGCTAAAAGTCCTCCATCCATCCATCCATCCATCCATTATCCAAACCGCTTATCCTGCTCTCAGGGTCGCGGGGATGCTGGAGCCCATCCCAGCAGTCATTGGGCGGCAGGCGGGGAGACACCCTAGACGAGCAGTCAGTCCATCACAGGGCTCACACAAACACACACACACACATTCACACCTAAGGACAATTTAGTATGGCTGATTCATCTGACCTACATGTCTTTGGACTGTGGGAGGAAACTGGACCCCCGGAAGAAAACCACACAGACACGGGGAGAACATGCAAACTCCAAACAAAGGACAACCCAGGATGACCCACCAAGGTTGGCTCGAACCCAGGACCTTCTTGCTATGAGGCGACCGCACTAACCACTGCACCACCATGCCGCCTTGCTAAAAATCAGTGACCTTTATTTATTTGGGCTATTGCATGTTCTGCAAACCCTTAGTGTCCATGCAGGCCATGTGCCAGTATGACCCAACGATGAGTCCTTATTTATCCTTTACCTGCACGCTGATGCTGTGGATTTACAATTGACAAAATCGCCTTCAACACTCACCTACACATGCTGTGATGGGAATCTATTGCACCATCACTCTAGGGAAGCCTATGAGAGGAGTAGGCTGCATTTAATATATTACAGTAGACGTCACAGGGTCTACATTACTTATAGATGAAGTAGTCAACTCAAGTTATTGTCTACCTGCTCTTTCATAAAAGCCCTCTTTTGTAGACTGCAGGTGGAAAGCCAGATTTGGGTATGTCGCTGCACTAGCATCTCCGCTGGTTGGTCAGGCGTGTGTTTGGGGGGGAGGGGGAACTGGGGGGGGGTAGCGTGATCCTCCCACGCGCTACGTCCCCCTGGTGAAACTCCTCACTGTCAGGTGCAAAGAAGCAGCTGGCGACTCCACATGTATGGGAGGAATCGTGTGGTAGTCTGCAGCCCTCCCCGGCTCGGCAGAGGGGTTGGAGCAGTGACCGGGACGGCTCAGAAGAGTGAGGGAATTGGCCAGATGCAATTGGGGAGAAAAGGGGGGGGAAACAATCCAAAAAAACTCTTGCCTTCCTAAGAGACCCTCTCACTATTCGCACACCGAGGTCCATGGGACCTTCTAGGAATGGTGATGCCATTTTCAAAGAGAACTGATTGGTCAGCAGGTGGTTGATCTGTTCTCTTGAACATAACCTGATCTGGAGCAGCTTAGGTGTGCAACATAAGTTACCATGGTGATGTACCCCGGTAAAAAGTGAACCACCATTGTGACACTGAAAACCCCGGATTAAACCTGAAGTTACTTCGCTAGCCCCAAATCCTGCTTCATGGTATCAGTCTCAGATGTGTTCACCAACATTATATGGAATAAGAAGTCATTCATTCATTCATTCACTCATCTTCAGCCACTTCTCCGGGATCGGGTCGCGGTGGCAGCAAGCTAAGTAGGGCACTCCAGATGTCCCTCTCCCCAGCAATGCTCTCCAGCTCCTCCTGGGGGCTCCCAAGGCGTTCCCAGGCCAGAGTGGACATGTAGTCCCTCCAGCGAGTTCTGGGTCTACCCCGGGATCGCCCCCCAGTTGGCCGTGCCCGGGAAACCTCCAAAGGAAGGTGCCCCAGGAGGCATCCTAATCAGATGCCCGAACCACCTCAACTGGCTCCTTCTGACACGAAGTCATGCTTGTAGAAACAATAAGTCACACCACACTCACTCGTGTGTCTCGTCCCAGTAACCTTTAAGACGTGATTCAGAGCTGTGGAAAAGCCATCGCATGCAATATGAAAAGAGAAACCTTTTCTGTGTGTCCACTCACATTTATGTGCAAATGGCATAGGGGTGTAGACACACAACCATGGTTAGCTACTGCCCTGTGTCAACCCCTCCTCCCCTCCCCTCCCCTCCCCCGTGCCTGATGACTCAGTTGCACTTTAATTTGTGGCTATGATATGAATGAACTGTTCATTCATCCTCTGCATCATATCCTTGACCACACACACACACACACACACACACAGCATAACTCCTCTTTGTCATATCCTAGAGCAGTGGTTTGGACAGACACACCCAAATTTACGCATGTGCTCCTCACCCGTCTAGTACTTTCACACACTCACACTCACCAATGTGTCTTGTGAGTCATGGCCTAAACCTGGGAGGGACAAGATGCAGACGGGGCAGAGGAACTAATGTCTGTCGTCTCTTACCTCACTGCAAACCAAGCACAAGTTCCTTACGCCTCGCAATGACCTTATAAACACCCCCACTCCACCAGCGAAGACAAGAGGTATGAGTTCAGAGGACAGAATGTGAAGTTGGTTTGCCTCCTCTCTCTCCCAGCTCCTCGTGAGTTGGGCCGGTTGGAAGGGTGGGCAGCGGCATTCCCCGAATGCCCTGGACTAAACAGTAAGAATCTCAAATATGTGGCTGCAGTTTTGAACAGAACTTAAAAGAATAAAGCAATGTTAGGCTTTCAAAACAAAGTTAGAAGTATGTGGTTGTGTTGCGCAGTTCAAAAGATTGTTATAACCGACTACTGGAGAAACAAAATGGAATAAACTTCCAGATACCAACACCTGATAACCTACACAGCAACCAAACGTCCATTTTAAAGAGGCCATAGTATGCTTTTTGGGGTTTTCCGTTTCCTTTCGTGTGTTATATACAGTGGTGGAATGTAACTAAGTACATTTACTCAGTTACTGTAATTCAGTACAATTCTGAGGTAATTGTACTTTACTTGAGTATTTCCATTTTATGCTACTTTATACTTTTAATCCACGACATTTCAGAGGGAAATATGGTACTTTTTACTCCACTACATTCGACAGCTTTAGTTACTAGTTACTTTGCAGATTTAGATTATTAATACAAATAATCAATCAAGTTGCTCGAGAAGTATAGAGAAGGCCAGAAGGAGTTACATTGTGTCTTTGTAGATTTAGAGAAAGCATACCACAGGGTGCCGAGAGAGGAGGTGTGGTATTGTATGAGGAAGTCGGGAGTTGCAGAGAAGTATGTAGGAGCGGTGCAGGATATGTATGAGGGAAGTGTGACAGTGGTGAGGTGTGCGGTTGGAATGACTGATGGGTTCAAGGTGGAGGTGGGATTACATCAAGGATCGGCTCTGAGACCTTTTTGTTTGCAATGGTGATGGATAGGTTGAAGGACAAGATCAGGCAGGAGTCTCCATGGACTATGATGTTCGTGGATGACATTGTGATCTGTAGCGAGAGTAGGGTGCAGGTGGAGGCGAGCCTGAAGAGGTGGAGGTATGCACTGGAGAGAAGAGGAATGAAAGTCAGTAGGAGCAAGACAGAATACCTATGCATGAATGAGAGGGAGGACTGGAATGGTGGGGATGCAAGGAGTGGAGGTGATGAAGGTGTATGAGTTTAAATACTTGGGGTCAACTGTCCAAAGTAACAGGGAGTGCAGTAGAGAGGTGAAGAAAAGAGTGCAGGCAGGGTGGAGTGGGTGGAGAAGAGTGTCAGGAGTGATTTGCGATAGAAGGGTACCAGCAAGAGTTAAAGGGAAGGTTTACAAGATGGTTGTGAGACCAGCTATGTTATATGGTTTGGAGACAGTGGCACTGACGAAAAGACAGGAGGTGGAGCTGGAGGTGGCAGAGTTGAAGATGCTAAGATTTTCATTGGGAGTGATGAAGAAGGACAGGATTAGGAGCGATTATATTAGAGGGACCGCTCAGGTTGGACGGTTTGGGGACAAAGCAAGAGAGGCAAGATTGAGATGGTTTGGACATGTGTGGAGGAGAGATGCTGGGTATATTGGGAGAAGGATGCTGAATATGGAGCTGCCAGGGAAGCGGAGAAGAGGAAGGCCAAAGAGGAGGTTTATGGATGTGGTGAGGGAGGACATGCAGGTGGCTGGTGTGACAGAGGAAGATGCAAAAGACAGGAAGAAATGGAAACGGATGATCCGCTGTGGCGACCCCTAATGTGAGCAGCCGAAAGTAGGAGTAGTAGTAGTAGATCAATCAACTAATAATTATATATTTCTACATGCTAAACTACCCAGCAGTATATAAAGTAATTGAAATTAGCTCCACATTTACCAGCTGCAAAATTAATGTGAGGAACACATTATTGCATCAATAATTAAAGTCCAATAATATGATATATGATTCTGAAATGGGCCGTTCTGCATAATGAGTACTTTTACTTTTGCTACTGTAAGTATATTCTGATGCTAATACTTTTGTACTTCTACTTAAGTATGATTTTGAATGCAAGACTTTTACTTATAACAAAGTATTTTTACACTGTGGTATTGCCACTTTTACTGAAGTAAAAGTTCTGAATACATCTTCCACCACTGGTTATATAGCTGGGAGGTGCATGTAAAACATCTGCGGCGTTACAAAGCCCAAAGTCCACGCCAAAGAGAGTCCTTCTCTGCGACAGAAAACACTGCCTGGAACGCCTCGTTTGTAGCCCAGTGTACCGTTACTTCTCTACGTCACTATGTAACACATTCTCATAATCCCTGCCTTGCAACTAGTTTGGGCCACCCTCAACAACTCAACACTGGCAAAAAGATGAGGCTGTGCTCACACGGACTGAGTACTACTCATAGAAACTGAACGAGTAGAAA
Organism: Lampris incognitus; assembly: GCF_029633865.1. Lineage (NCBI taxonomy): Eukaryota > Metazoa > Chordata > Actinopteri > Lampriformes > Lampridae > Lampris > Lampris incognitus. The sequence continues at coordinate 51,192,939 of NC_079218.1, forward strand.
GGTCTTTCCTATTCAACTCTCAAATAGCAGGACGGTCAGACCAGTGACCATTTTTGGGGGGGGGGTCCCCTTTTTTCTCCCTAATTGTACCCATCTAATTACCCACTCTTCCAAGCTGTCCCAGTCATTGCTCCACCCCCTCTGCCAATCCAGGGAGGCCTGCAGACTACCACATGCCTCCTGTGATAAATGTGGTGTTGCCAGCCGCTTCTTTTCACCTGGCAGTGGAGTTTCGCCAGGGGGACATAGCACGTGGGAGGATCACACTATTCCCCCCAGATCCCCCTACCCCCTAAAACAGGTGCCCCGACCGACCAGGGGAGGCACTAGTGCAGCGACCAGGACACATACCCACATCCAGCTTCCCACCCACAGACACGGCCAATTGTGTCTGTAAGGACGCCCAACCAAGCCAGAGGTAACACAAGGATTCGAACCGGTGACCCCTGTGTCGGTAGGCAACAGAATAGACTGCTACGCTATCCAGATGCCCTGGATCAGTGGCCATATTTATTTGAACCACCGCCACTAAAAAGATCTGTGTCCGTTGTGGTGGGTCGCAGTTCTTTTTCCGTATAAACTGACTTTTGGCAAGTCACCACAAAAACAATTTTTTTTAAGTCATGGACTCGCTGAGGTGAGGTTTTGCAGAAACCACCAAACGAGCAGTGGCGTAGTATGAATATTTATGGCCGTGTGTTGTCACCATAACAAGTAACAACAATCACCATTTTCTTTTGAACTACTCAAATGACCACAGCAAACAGTTCAATGTCCGTTCTACTCTCATTCAATTTCCTATGATTCTACCCGTCGGCAGGCTTCTGGAAGCTGGCCAATCAGAAGAAAGGCTTTTAGGGAGCGGGGCTTTAAACCGACAGCAAGCTAAAATGGCTTGTTTCAGACAAGAGGATGAACCGAGGGGCTGCATATAGGGCCAGTATAAGATAAATAAGGATTTTTTTGAATTGTGAATCACGCAAAGCTACTCTAGTGGAGCCCCAACATAAAAGCTGGAATGATCATGATATGGCCTCTTTAAAAGCTAATCTTACACATTCTCTAGAAATAAAATCATATTTTTCTTTAAAGCTGAAATCGTGAAGTGTATTTTAAGACAAAAGCAAATTCACAAACATCCAAAACATTCTGTAGTTAAATTGAGACAAATAATATGGCTCACAGTTTTGTCATTAACAGATCAGTCGCAAAAGCACTGGCAACTGTTTCATGTGAAGTGGATCTCTGAGATGTGGAGGACTCGAACATCACTTCAGCTGCCACGTCATAAGGTAAAAAAAAAACAATGATCTTCAGGACTGTAGCTTTTAAACATGTGAATATACTGTCACTGCCAACAATTTGCCATACGATTTGTTATTTCAGTGTTGAGGAACTAAAGCTCATTTACTTGACAGGATAGAGAGATCTGCCATATTAGAACACGAATCAACATATACACAGATGACACTGCACTGGAAACAGGTGAAGTCGGGGGGCGTCCGGGTAGCGTAGCGGTTTCTTCCCTTGCCTACCAACATAGGGATCGCTGGTTCGAATCCCTGTGTTACCTCTAGCTTGGTCGGTTGTCCCTACAGACACAATTGGCTGTGTCTACAGGTGGGGAGCCAGATGTGGGTATGTGTCAGCGCCTCCTCTGGTCAGTCAGGGCGCCTGTTCTGGGGGGAGGGGGAGCTGGGGTAAATAGCGCTACTTCCCCCTGGTGAAACTCCTCACTTTCAGGTGAAACGAAGCGGCTGGTGACTCCACATGTATGGGAGGAGGCATGTGGTAGTCTGCAGCCCTCCCCGGATCAGCAGAGGGGGTGGAGCAGCGACCGGGAAAATAGGGTAATTGGCCAAGTACAATTGGAGACGAAAGGGGGAACGTCCCAAAAAAAAAAAGAAACAGGTGAAGTAATTTCACTTCATTAGTAGATTTTGTCATTTGTTTTAGTTGGGTATTAGTTTAGTCTTGAAACACATTTCAAGACTGAATATGGGGACGAGTGACTGCAACCATCAGGTCGTCGGTGACTAAACCAGCACCCCCATTTCAACCCTTGGGTTGTTGTGAGGAGGGTGTGTGGACACCCAGCAGGACGAAAAACAAAACCTGTCAACGGGCGGATGAGTTCCTCTGTGAACCGACTGTCATCCATACCTGGAGAGGAGATAGGGACTACCAGGTACTCTCCCTACTGACACACAATGACTACTCAACCTGTTGAGGCATCAGCTGTGCTCCTATGAACTCCATAGGTTACGGACCTGATGATGATGATGACTTAAGACAATTTTTACAGCAAAAGTTGCCACTAACAACTAAGGGAACCAGATTATTATAAGACTAGCCAGAATCTATAAATATATAAAATACACTTGACTGATGATGGATGGCCTTGTATTTTCAGTAACAGTGCTGCACTTTTCAAATCCATGCTCACATTACTCTTATTCCAGACAAGACACAAAAATCATACACAACATAATGATGGCAGACACCCTTAAACTAACTGTATATAAAATAATCTTTGTTTTTATCATTATAAAAACATATTGCTTGAAGTTACAGATAGATGAAAAGAGCAATTTTTATTTATCACTGCTAGCAAGTAATAATAAACCAATGCATTGGAATTCAGTGTCATTGTATATCAACTTAAGTTAAATTGCAAAAAAATGTTATGTAGTATTGCTGAGTGAGGATGGTACGAGTGTAGATTATCATTGAGGGAACCACTGTACATCTAAGATGAGCACACTCGTTCTTTATTATATATTCATGCACAGGTACACTGATCGGCCAAAACATTAAAACCACTGACAGGTAAGTGAATAACATTGATTATCTCATTACAATGGCACCTGTCAAGGGGTGGGATATATTAGGCAGCGAGTGAACAGTCAGTTCTTGAAGTTGATGTGTTGGAAGCAGGAAAAATGGGCAAGTGTAAGGATCTGAGTGACTTTGACAAGGACCAAATTGTGATGGCTAGACGACTGGGTCAGAGCATCTCCAAAACAGCGGGTCTTGTGGGGTGTTCCTGGTATGTAGTGGTCAGTCTACCAAAAGTGGTCCAAGCAAGGGCAACCAGTGAACCAGCGACAACGTCATGGGCACCCAAGGCTCATTGATACATATGGGGAGCGAAGGCTAGGCCGTCTGGTCCGATCCCACCGAAGAGCTACTGTAGTTTAAATTGCTGAAAAAGTTAATGCTGGCTATGACAGACAAGTGTCAGAACACACAGTGTATCACACCCTGCTGCGTAAGGAGCTGCAAAGCCGCAGATCGGTCAGAGTGCCCATGATGACCCCTGTCCACCGCCAAAAGCACCTACAATGGGAACGTGAGCGTCAGAACTGAACCATGGAGCAATGGAAGAAGGTGGCCTGCTCTGATGAACCATGCACCAGGATGCACTATGAGAAGAAGGCAAGCCAGCGGAGGCAGTGTGATGTTCTGAGCAATGTTCTGCTTGGAACCCTTGGGTCCCGGCATTCATGTGGATGTTACTTTGACACGTACCACCTACCTAAACACTGCTGCAGACCAAGTACTCCCCTTCATGGCAACACTATTCCCTGATGGCAGCGGCCTCTTCCAGCAGGACAATGCTCCCTGCCACACTGCGAAACATGTTCAGGAATGGTTTGAGGAACATGACAAAGAGTTCAAGCTGTTGCCTTGGCCTCCAAATTTCCCAGATCTCAAGCCAATCAAGCATCTGTGGGATGTGTTGGAAAAACAAGTCTGATCCATGAAGGCCCCACTTCGCAACTTACAGGACTTAAAGGATCCGCTGCTCTAATGTCTTGGTGCCAGATATCAGAGGACACCTTCAGAGGTCTTGTGGAGCCCATTCCTCGATGGGTCAGAGCTGTTTTGGTGGCACGAGGGGGACCTACACAATATTAGGCAGGTGGTTTTAATGTTTTGGCTGATCCGTGTGTCTACTCTTAAGACAGAACATCAAATAGTTGAACAATTCAGCCCACGCTGACTCTAAGATGTTATAGGTTGGTTGGCCGTTGCTGTGTGCGCATTTCCAGATAAAACACAGCACTGCTGTTTGGTGTCAGACAGTGTACTAGACGGTGAAAGGCAGTGATTGACTGAGCAGACATCAAAGTTGACAAGTCACTCCTAGAGGGCGATGTCTTTCAGAACATCCTGACTGAGGCTGCACTGCACCACATATTTAGGATGGCAGGAGCTAGATGCAATCTATGATGGGAAATGTAGAGGGGATGGGGTCCAATGTAGGGAAAGGCGTAAGATCACACTCTTCATCATAGACACTGCTCTTACAAAATCCTGCTCTTTCACTCATTAATATAGGACACTTAATTCTGAGACACTGACTTTGAGTCCCACAGTGGACATTATGCTTTCCTGCTGCCCCTGTATCATGAATCACTTCATAAGTTGTTACGTCTGCTCTAGACACTCTATAGATGTCTTTTATTTAATTTTACCAGGCAAATGAAGTGATTTAGATTCTGATTGAGCAGAGCAGAGGGACTACGTCCAGGCTCAAACAAAAATATGGTAGTCTCTACCTGCGTAATGGAGCATTTGAACCAATGGAGAACATACTATTCCGAGTTTGCCCTTTAGCATCGTTGAGTGTACATTTAAAAAAATATATATCAGGGATGCTTCCTGCTTTTGGGCTTTTTTTCAATAGACTGAACAAATGAAAGCTATGATCCAGAAAAATAGTCCACCTTTCTTTGTTAAATTTACTTCAGTGGGTGTAGATGAAGGAGAAAACTGGTAAAATCAGCATTTTTAAGGCTTGAGACGTGGGTTTTATAAGTGAGGGATTTTGTGCAAGAAACGGCGTTGAGTTTCTTTGAATGGACACAGCAGGTGCCAGGTGCGCTGGTTTAAGCGAGTAAGGGAATGCAGTGCTTCTGGGGTTTTCTCACACTCAACGGGTGTCGGGTGTGGATCCACAATGGCGCACCGCCTGAAAGACATCCAGTCAAAGGCGGGCAAGTTGTCTAAAATAGCTAATCGACCAAATAGAACAAAAGAAGCTAACGTGAATTAAACAGAGCTACAGTCTGCAGTTAGGCACCCAAACTGTCCACTACAGCATCAGTGCCAAAGAAAACCCCGATAAATGAACGCACAGCTCTTCACACCTTGAGGTGAATGGAATATATAGCAGCCAACAGCTATACAGTTTTCCACCTCTTTCATAAAAGCAAACTGCAGTCACTGAGGGCTAAAAAAAATATCAAATATTTGAAACATTTGAGGTTTCTCCCTGTTAAAGGGTTTTTCTAGGGAGTTGTTCCTTAACCGATGAGAGGGTCTAAGGACAGGATGTTGTGCTGCTGTAAAGCCCACTGAGGCAAATTTGTAATTTGTGATATTGGGCTATACAAATAAATTGACTTGACTTGAAAGTGTAGTGTTCTAAAAATCTTGTCCTGCTCTTTTATACTGGTGAGACCGCTCGGGGTAGAGGCAACCACGAGTCCATGTGCTCATCATGCCGCATGTCGACAATGGTTTCATGAACATGGCAGTTAATCAAGCTTAATCCTCATGTTCTGTTCACTAACTGGCAACGGATGTTCATACTGATATAATCCACCTTTGGACTTTACAGCGACACAACTGTAATATTTATCTAAAAATACCCAATATGCCTTATCCTTATCTCACGTATTACTAATATTAACTAATATTAACACCGTTTATGGTTAGTAGTTGTGATTTCAAGCGGGTCATTTTGATCCAAACAGAACACAAGGGTTAACGCAGGGCCTGGCAAGTCACCAGATCTCAGTCTAACACAACATTTTTGAGGGTAAGATATACTAGAGTTGTGCGGAGCGGAAATCTAGCCGTTTGTATACATCAGATTTGATAAAGCATCTGCAGACGTCACATTTCATAAAGCATCTGTGATGAGACATGACATGTCTGTTTAATATTCCACATGACAGTCCTAATGGAAGCCAGTACCTCTACCATCCGAGCCGGGTTCCCACACAGATTACCGCCTTACTTTCACAGCACAAGGAGTAGGTGCATTAGGATTCAGCCCTTTTTATTGGTAAATGTTGTAATGTCCTTTTGTCACATACAGATCACTCTTACTTGTTTGTGGAAAGAATGAAGAAAATGCCCCTCTACGGCATCCTCGCTTTATTTGCATTTTTTCTCCCCATCTAATTGCTGATGCTTTCTTTGCTGCAGTGTAATATGATGAGACCTTTGAATGCCTGAAGAATGCTATTGGTTGCTGTCGCCCCCTACTGGCCTGGATGAGGAGTTTGGTAGATGTGTGATACATGATGTGAGATTTTGTCCCCTGCAGTGGGCAAGATTGCTGAAACACGGTAGGCCGGTGAGTCTGGATGTTCTCATCATCCCAGAAACACCTTCCATCAGAGGGATAGGAAACGCTGCAACACTGATACACAACGTTACATCTTTCTACAGAGGAGGTGTCCGAAAACCAGTCCTAACCCATCTCATCACCAAGCTACGTCGTGGCCTCTGTCGACTTCTTTACCCTCATCCAGCCCTCTGTGGCAGTGTCTAACTGTGGCACCCCACACAGACCTTCCAATGATACTGGTAGAAAAACATCTAGGTCACCGTGTGCCGTTTGTTAGACCCTTCGTAGTGATTTTCGACAACACTCCCTTCCAAAAGTATGTGCACTTGAATGTGCAAACACAATCCAAGAAGCAAGTAAACACACACTACATGATATTGTAGTGTAGTTATGTTTGTCTCCAGGAGAGCTGGGAAAGATGTTGAGTAATTTGCATCACACTATGCTTTTGCAGTGGGGAAATGAGAACAGAAACGTTTCTTTTTTCCTCAAGCACCTGCTTTTAGTGCTAGTGTTGTACGTCAATAACAATGGCTGTCACCCCTGTCTGCAGGTCAAGCCAGGCAGTTAAATTCGGTGAAGTCTGAACTTACTGCTATGGTTGACGTGATCTCCTCCGTCCCTTTTTATAGATTCACTCGGCCAGCCAAAGAAGCACAAGGAAGACGGGCTGTTGCATGACAGTCGGCATTCTGGAAGGAAAAGGAAAAAAATAGGTGTTCTTCTGTAAATCTTGACATCTGCTATTGAAAATACTGTGACGGCCGACATTGAAGTTGTGCCTCGACCACTCCACAACGCACGAAAAACAACCCAATGTGTTTCAACAGCACTGACACAGTGCCGTTGTCTAATAGTCCAGTCCGACTGACTGTGGTGATTTTGTTTATTGAGGTCGGGATTGTGTTCATATGGTTATGTAAGCTGATATATGGGCCAGAATAATGGCATTACATATGAGAACCGAGTTCAGACAGGAGTCACCACAGCACAGGCGGGCAGACTGCGGCAGCGTCTTCCCTTTTCAGGCTGTGGCTGCTCGCACATTACAAGGCATTTATGGTCCCTCCTTTCCTTTCTCGCCTCCCCATCAGTCTGTTTCACCCCTTCTCCTCATAGCCACCCATTCAACCCATTTCTCACATTTTATCTCCCCAGAATCCCTCGTCTCCAGTCCAACAGTATGTTTCCTTTCCTTACTATCGCTTGTGTTGTAAAAGATGGACAGACAGGTAGCTAGCTAGCCAGACAGACAGACAGACAGACAGACAGACAGACAGACAGACAGATAGATAGAGGGATAGAGGGATAGAGAGAGATATAGAGAGAGATATAGATGGATAGATGGATAGATGGATAGATAGATAGATAGATAGATAGATAGATAGATAGATAGATAGATAGATAGATAGATAGATAGATAGATAGATAGATAGATAGATAGATATAGATAAGATAGGAGATAGACAATGAGAGATGAGATAGATAGAGATAGAGAGAGCGATACAAACAGAGAGATAGAGGGAGATGAGATCGAGATTGAGAGAAAGATAGAGAGCAATAGAAAGAGATAGCTAGAGGTAGATAGATCGATAGATAGATAGATAGATAGATAGATAGATAGATAGATAGATAGATAGATAGATAGATAGATAGATAGATAGATAGATAGATAGATAGATAGTTAGATACATAGACGGACTGAGAGAGAGACAAGAGATACACACAAATAAGGGAAGAGAAGGACGGAGACTTTATTGATCGCTCTCCACTCGTCTCTATTCTCTCAACCTCATTAGGCTCGTCTCAATCTGTCACTGCCACTAACCTTTCTCTCTTTCTCTGGAAGGGTGGGAAATCCGCATCGGTTGCTATGGCACCAGACAGCTCCTCATTTCCTCAGACGAGGACTAACTGTTATTTTGTGCCTGCGTGTGTATGTGTGTGTGTGTGTGTGTGTGTGTGTGTGTGCGCATCCTGCATGTGCGATAGCGTACAAAAGCGACGCACACGTGTGCGGAGCCAGCTGTGCTTCACAGAAAGAGGTGGCAGAGTGTCATCCTCAGTCTCATCACTGGTGTGTGTGTGTGTGTGTGTGTGTGTGTGTGTGTGTGTGTGTGTGTGTGTGTGTGTGTGTCAGGCTCTCCGTCTGTAATCCCTCTTTTCTCTCTCACTCGGGTGGCACGAGCCGTCGTCGGTGAGCCGGCACAGGGTCAGACGGCACGGCGAGGACGCTGTCTGGAGTGACCAGTGGCTACCGTGGCGTGGAGGAAGAACAGTTAATGGCCGCTTGTTCGAGATCGGCGGGTGCAGACTTGAGCAGTCCGCTGTTTCCGAGCTCCCGCCCGGCCTCTTTTGTGTCACTTATGGTCTTTCTGTGCACATCTGCCAAGATTCCCAAGTGTGAACGCACACCATATTCTCCCCCACCACACGTCGGGGCCTTGCTTCCTTTAACCTTTTTACCCCGTCTCCTCCGAGCTCTCTCCAACAGGGGGCACTACTGCCTGCCACTAACTCTCCCTCGCCACTCGCCACACACTTATTTACCAAGAAAGAGGCGGGGTTTTTTTTTATTATTTTCAGCTCTTTCCGACACGTCCGTTTTGATGTGATGTTGCGGGACTTGACAAACGACACCTTCCTGGAATGACTACAGACCCTCCTGACCTCCACCCCGAGCAGCCCACCCCCAACCCAGACCCCCTCAGCTGATCAGTATGTGAACTTAATGCCGGCACGTTACGACCCTCGCACAACGCTGAGGCAGAAAGGAAGTATGGGTAAAAACCAATACTCATTAGTGGCAGACGTAGGTCTATGTGAGCTGTACGTTTTTGTTTTTAATTTCACATCTCAATTGGAAAAATGCCTCAATTCTCCCATAAACGAGTAATCGCGTGTCGTCTGCTTCCCTCGGCCGGTCCTCGGCCTAACCTGAAGCGACTGTGTGAACTGTGGGATCCATTAAAACGCTGCGTCCCCGCTAATCAGGAAATAGGCAACAGACCCGTCGCACAATAAGAGAGATTCTGAAACACAATGTCTGGCATTGATGCTTTGTATCGCCAGCCTGTATGGATCCCCCAGAGGAAGATGGCTGGAAACTGTCGAAGCTGTGGACACTGGCTGCTGTGACAGCTGGGCCGGTGAAGAAAGGGAGCACTTAAGCAGTGTGCGTGTGCGTGTGTGTGTGTGTGTGTGTCAGTTGTGGTGTCGGGTGAAAGAGGTGTGTTTTTTCCATCCTGAGGGGCCTCGGGCCGGGGTAGGAGGAGGCGGGGCTTCGGGGAGGCGCAGCATGGGGCGGGCCGTTTCGGCTGAACTCGGTGCACTGTAACAGCGCTCGGGGCGTGAGGTCACAGAGTCCAGCATTCCTCCGGAGCACTGTCTGTTTACACGACTGCTGCTGCTGCTGCCTGTGGTGGGGGGTGGGGGTGGGGGTGGGGGTGAGGGGGGGGGCAGCTCCACATAGCTGCACCATCAGATAACACTTGCTGCTCGCATTTATGTACATCATCAGCCGGGAGATAAGAGTCCTTTATTCATTGTTTCAAGTGTGTGCGATATTCACACAAATATTAGTGCAGCGCTCCTTTAATCACACGAAGCCTCTTAAAGTCAACAAGGCCTCCAGAGCGAACGTGCCCGGGGAGAAGCAGGCTCCCAACCCCGACGTGTTTACAGTAAAGAGCCTTTCGCCACTGCAGCGATGCAGAACAGTGACACGCCGCATGCCGTCTCCATGCCGTCATGGCCTGGGGACGTGCGGCGGGCGACAGCGACGGCGCCCGTGACACGGACGGCCGACCTCCGTGCAGCTCGGAGCCGAGTTCAACTCCAGCAGCCGCGGGACGCTTGCGGCTGGTGAACGCGTCCCGGACCACCGCGCCGAAACCTATTTTACGGCCAAGCCGTATGTGCGGTACAAAGGAGCCGGCGCTCGAACCCACGTAACTCTGATTTCGATGGGCAGCACGAGTGGTTTTGTATTTTGTCTGGCAACACTTTATAATAACTACACAAACGAAGCATTAGTTAAGTAGTCGTAACTACTGAGACGACGTCGCCTGTAAAGCGAGACACGCGGCAATGGTTAGCGTGTTAATAGACGTTTATAAATACTTATTAATACTGCGGTTCATGATCAGGTAGTTACTAGTTGTTAGTTATGTGCTCATCTAAAGTGAGTACTATCAAAGTATTTACAGTGAGACTGACAGGCCAGCAGTACCTTGAGACCCACCAAAGTCTAAAGGATCAGAAGATCCTTTACAGAAGTGTAAGCACGTGATTAACATACTATTTACATATTCACTTGTGCACGAATTAATCATGAATTACAGCATTAGTGAGTAGTTATAAAACATCTATTAACACACTCACTAACCATCGGTGCATGTCTTGCTTTACGAATGCTTTACGAATGCTTTACGAATGCTTTACGAACGCTTTATGAATGCTTTACTCAGTAGTTACTAATACTTAATAAGTAATGCTTCATTTGTGTGGTTATTATAAAGTGTTGCCTTTTGTCTTTATCTGCTTGTTTGTTTGTTGCCCTTGCCTGCGAGGAGAGGTTTTTATGGGCTCATTTACGTCTTTTCTCTCATTTATTTGTAATGTCAGATGACCCTCTCGGTACACAGAGCTCTTGAACCACGACCTCTCTGGGTCTACAGGAGGCGGGGGGGAGGGGGCTTCGCTACTCACAGTGAACAGATACACAGACACACCAGGTCCGACCCACCTGCCTCAAGAAACTAAATAGTCGAACCGTCGTTGAATGCTGCCCATCCCTGGACTGGGCTTATGAGTACTTGGCCGAAACCTGGACTGGGCTCACGAGGGCTGGGCCAACACCCGGTCTGGGCTCGTGAGCGCTGGCTAAAACGCAGTAGTGTGTGTGCAGGGCTTGGCTGAAGAGGGTTTGAGCTGAAACGAGCCAGCTCCACCAGCGTGGGGTTATTTACGTAGGAATGGGCTGACCTTGGCTAACATGGACTGAACTTTGACTGTAGCTTCTCTGTGCTGCTGCTTTCACATCCAAGAGCCTGGGAGCCAGCTGGTCAGCTCCAGGGGAGTACAACAGAGACGGGGAGTGACACCCAAGCCCCAGAGAGACAGTGCTCCGACTGTACTGAGGACTAGGGAGGGGTACTGCGGCTATCAAAGGCCCCATTGTCTGACGGACCAGCGAGGCTTCACGTGCAGCGCATGATTCTCGCGGCGGGTCTGAACTATAGCCCGGTCTGACCTAAGCCGTCCGGGAGGATGTAGCTGTGGCCTCCCCGCGCAGGTTAAAGTGTAACCGTGTCCATGTTTTCTCAGGAAAGTGTGTTTATTTAGAGGACCAACATGGAGGCCCCTTTTGTTTAACTAAGTCAAGAGGCTCGCCCTAAAAGTAAAGCTGTGTGAGAACACACAGGAACCAGGTGGCTCGTCTCTGTTCCACTCACCGCTGCCTAGGTACGGTGTGCACCGCCGCGTGTCGTTTTTCCAGCGTTGGCCTGCACGGGCGAGAAAACGCACAATACCAATATAGATGCGTAGACAAATACAAACGGGTCAAACAAACCGGCAGCAACAATAGAGAAAACACGAGCCGAGACGTGTACCCCGTCGTTCCCGCGGTGCACGCAGTGATGTATGAACGCCCGACAGCGCTGCTAAAAACAAGAGTCCAACCGTCCACTGTGCAGAGTTGAACATCTGCAGCCAATTAAAGGTAAAGTAGTGTGGGGCACGACGTGGGACAGGTCAGCCTACCACAAAAGACAGGTATCCCCATTTCCCTCGAAAAGTCCCATGCCATTTTCCATCATCCATACCTAGTCTGCAAACAGGAAGCGAAGGGGAAATGTGTCTAGAGGGAGGACATCGGGTCATTTTGATGGCTCTAAAAATTAAAAAAAAGAGAAGAAGAAGACGAAAAGATCTGCACCAGTCACTCCTTATTAAATGAATGTTGTATTGTGTTACTTCAGAAGCAGGTATAAGATTTTAAAAAGGCAACTGTTTTTTTTATTTTTGAGAGTTATCACACACACCCCCCCTTTTTCTCCCCAGTTGTATCCGGCCAATTACCCCACTCTTCCGAGCCGTCCCGGTCTCCGCTCCACCCCCTCTGCCGAGCCGGGGAGGGCTGCAGACCACCACATGTCTCCTCCGATACATGTGGAGTCACCAGCCGCTTCTTTTCACCTGACAGTGAGGAGTTTCACCAGGGGGACATAGCACATGGGAGGATCACGCTATCCCCCCCAGTTCCCCCTCCCCCCCAAAAACGCTCCCCGACCGACCAGAGGTGGCGCTAGTGCAACAACCAGGACAAATACCCACATCCGGCTTCCCACCCGCAGACACAGCCAACTGTGTGTGTAGGGACGCCTGACCCAGCCGGAGGCAACATGGGGATTCGAACCAGGATCCCCGTGTTGGTAGGCAACGGATTAGACCACTACGCTACCCGGACGCCCGAGAGTTGTCACACTTATAATTTAGAATGTCCTTCAGAAGTCTCCGGATGACAGTGCTAATGCTAGCAGAAAGAAGCTAAGCGTTCTAGCCGTGGACACCAGGAGAGACTAGCCTGGAAGTGTGGTAGTGTGGAAGCAGCAGCAGTGGGTCCAACAGGACGCGGGGTGTGCACGCTGCACCGAGCTGCATACATCGTGTGTTGTACATCACCCTGAGGCGCACACTGCGGAGGACACATGAGACGGTCTCCAGGTTTCCATCTGAGCCTGCATCCCCTCCAGAACAATACAGCCTGTACTGTACTAATGTAAAGTACAAGCTGTACGGCAGACAGCAGAGGCAAGGCCTGTCGCTTGTTACCAGCGTTTGAAATTGTTTTTGAATCTCTGCACAAGAACAGCTGATGGAAAATCAAATTTGAATAACGTAAAGCAAGTGACAGATAATAACATTCACATGTCAGTTTAGACTTGATGAATGTAAACTGACGAGGAAGCAATACTTAAGAAGCACACACACACACACATATGTTTACTTAGAGGCTTGTAACTGAACAGTAACTGAGATGTCACAATACTAAAACAAGAAGCCCCCCCCCCGTTTTTCTCCCCAACTGTACTTGGCCAATTACCCCTCTCTCCGGAGCCGTCCCGGCTGCAGACTACCACATGCCTCCTCCGATACATGTGGAGTCGCCAGCTGCTTCTTTTCACCTGACAGTGAGGAGTTTCCCCCAGGGGGACGTAGCACGTGGGAGGATCACGCTATTCCCCCCCCCCCCAGTTCCCCCTCCCCCCTAAACAGGCGCCCGGACTGACCAGAGGAGGCACTAGTGCAGCGACCAGGACACATACCAACATCCGGCTTCCCACCCGCAGACATGGCCAATTGTGTCTGTAGGGACGCCCGACCAAGCTGGAGGTAACACGGGGATTCGAACCGGCGATCCCCCGTGTTGGTAGGCAACGGAGTAGACCGCTACGCCACCCGGATGCTATTAAAGCAAGCTTTAAACACAACAAGCTGATTAAGGAGCTATCGTGACCATCAGGAATCAGAAACACTTGATTTGTCGTTTCATTTCATGCACCTGCGCACATGAAATGAAACAAAACATCACTTACCCCAGCCCACGGCAGTACAACACAGACAAAAACACACCCAAAACTACAATAACTACAAGAACACACATCCAAATTAACACACATAGTATATGCAAACTAAACTAAAACCAAATCAGTGTCCAGGAGAAGGAACGCCAGCCAGGATGACTGCTGCTCATGCTTGCCACATAAAGAAAGGTGTAGGGTGTACTATGTGAGACCGCCCGCTTTGCAGTCACAGACAAATAAGGAATCTGAATCAAAACAAAACCAGTGACTGCCTCCACCTATGTATCCACCCCGGCCCAACCCCACCCTGTTTCAACCACTCTGCACCCTCTTTCACCGAGCCAACACAAACCATCTTGTGTGACATAGTGCGACAAGCTGAGAACCAAGGACAAAGCAGTAGTCATTTACAGGCGGTAACAGACGGGTTTGATGACATCACATATCACGTGACGGCAACATATCCGCCATGTTTGAAGGCGACGGCTCCAGTCCATAGGATACACCTCGGATAAGGAACAACTCCTTAAAAAAAAAAAAAAAAAACTTTAACAAGGAGAAAAACTAGAGGGAAGGAAAGAAAAGGGAAATAAAAGAGGGAGAGAAGCTGCCTTTGTTTCGTAAATGTTTTTCGAAGAGCGGATCACAACTGCGATGTTTTCTTTCCGTACGTCTGTCCGATTTTCGCTTAAAATTTCGTTCTTGTTAACAGATTGACAATGAGAACTTCGGTGTGAACGCCGGTTGTTAAGGTCTAGCTGTCCTCCAACGTGGCGGAGCTGTTCCTCGTCAGTGGAAAAAGTCACGTGATTGAGAATAACCCACAGGTACTAAAAACAAAGCAAAACTACTCGTCAGCTAGCATGTGGAGTAGCAAACTACTCATCAGCTAGCATGTGGAGTAGCAAAACTACTCGTCAGCTAGCATGTGGAGTAGCAATACTACTCGTCAGCTAGCATGTGGAGTAGCAATACTACTCGTCAGCTAGCATGTGGAGTAGCAAAACTACTCATCAGCTAGCGTGTGGAGTAGCAAAACTACTCATCAGCTAGCATGTAGAGTAGCAATACTACTTGTCAGCTAGCATGTGGAGTAGCAAAACTACTCATCAGCTAGCGTGTGGGGTAGCAATTGTACTTGTCAGCTAGCATGTGGAGTAGCAAAACTACTCGTCAGCTAGCATGTGGACGAGCAAAACTACTCATCAGTTAGCATGTGGAGTAGCAAAGCGACTCGTCAGCTAGCGTGTGGGGTAGCAAAACTACTTGTCAGCTAGCACGTGGAGTAGCAAAACTACTCATTAGCTAGCGTGTGGAGTAGCAATACTACTTGTCAGCTAGCATGTGGAGTAGCAAAACTACTCGTCAGCTAGCATGTGGAGTAGCAAAACTACTCGTCAGCTAGCGTGTGGAGTAGCAAAACTACTCATCAGCTAGCATGTGGCATGGTGGTGGAGTGGACCTATGTGGACACGGGCCTGCTGCTGCACTCTCCGCCTTAAAGTCGGAACAACACTGAAATACAAATATTTTCGATCACGCATGTTACTTTAATGGTCTCTTCCTACTATGAAAAAAGAAATACAAGTATACAAGTTTTTTTTTCTTTTTTCTCTTCTTAAAAGACCTCCCCTAGTCCTGCTCCTCTCAGCCAATCTTTTTTATATTCATGAGGTCATCAGACACACTCATTTACATACATACATCCATTCATCCATGATCCAAACTGCTTGTCCTGCTCTCAAGGTCGCTGGAGCCTATCGCAGCAGTCATTGGGCGGCAAGCAGGGAGACACCCTGGACAGGCCGCCAGGCCATCACAGGGTGCCAGGCCATCACAGGGCGCCCCCCCACACACACACACATTCACACCTAGGGGCAATTTAGTACGGCCGACTCACCTGACCTACATGTTTTTGGACTGTGGGAGGAAACCGGAGCACCCGGAGGAAACCCACGCAGACACGGGGAGAACATGTAAACTCCACACAGAGGGCGACCCGGGACCACCCCCAAGGTTGGACTACCCCAGGGCTCGAACCCAGGAACCTTCTTGCTGTGAGGTGATGGCACTAACCACTGCACCACCGTGCCGTTATATACAACCAATCAAATCAAATTGTTCCAAATATGAAACCCTGCCCAACCCCACTGCAAAAAAAAAAAAAACAACAACACAATTTACCTACACCAAGGGCATTGAAATCTTTTTAGAACTGGTGATAGAAGTGTCAATGCAGCCAAGGGCAAGGGTACTGGTGTACAAATCTGAAATACTGAGAGAATTTAAACACTGATGATAGATTTCTTTATTTGCACCAAAGTGCACGGTCACAATGTGCAAATATGTCACAGTGCTACAAACCCCATGGGGATGGAAATGGGGGTGGCAGTTTTTAAATAGGGGAGCGTTTTTGTCCATTCATTAAGCAGGCATCCCCTTGCATTCCTCATTAAATGGACCCATGTTCATATGATATCCTTTTACCCTTTTTTTCTCCCCAATTGTACCTTTCCAATTTCCACTCTTCTGAGCCGTCCCGGTTGCTGCTCCACCCCCTCTGCCGATCCGGGGAGGGCTGCAGGCTATCACGTCTCCTCCGATACATGTGGAGTCACCAGCCGCTTCTTTTCACCTGACAGTGAGGAGTTTCACCAGGGGGACGTAGCACGTGTGAAGACCACGCTATTCCCCACGCTATTCCCCCCAGTTCCCCCTCCCCCTTGAACAAGCGCCCAGACCAACCAGAGGAGGCGCTAGTGCAACGACCAGGACACATACCCACATCCAGCTTCCCACCAGCAAACATGTCCAATTGTGTCTGTAGGGACGCCCGACCAAGCCGTAAGTAACACAAGGATTCGAACTGGCGATCCCCGTGTTGGTAGGCAATGGAATAGACCGCTATACTATCCGGACGGCCATATGACATTGTCAACAGAGGGGTGTTTTGTTTTTGTTTTTTTTGTTCTGAGTTGGTCACTGGCTTGACCATGAGACAAAGTGTAAATTATGATTATAACTTTAGTTCCATGCTGTTTACCTACTTCCTGGTACCAGATATCCTTATAGGCAATTACCTTTCTAACTATTTCATATAGCCATTGAAAGACTAGCATCACCTTCTCCTGGTATTACGTGCCCACTCGTAAGGAATGTGTGGTGAACACAAACATGTACGCAGATCGGCTCAAGCTACTTTATAACAGACCACAAAACAAACATACTTGGAGCCGAATACTGAGGACAACAAGCCAAAGAAAAGTGAACATTGTGGATTAGAAGTTCATCAGTTTATCATATAATGGGCATCCGGGTAGCGTAGCCGTCTATTCCGCTGCCTACCAACACGGGCATCGGCAGTTCGAATCCCCATGTTACCTCCGGCTTGGTTGGGCGTCCCTACAGACACAATTGGCTGTGTGTGCGGGTGGAAAGCCGGATGTGGGTGTGTCCTGGTCGCTGCACTAGCGCCTCCTCTGGTCAGTCGGTGCACCTGTTTGGGGAGGAGGGGGAACTGAGGGGAATAGCCTGATCCTCCCACGTGCTACGTCCCCCTCGCAAAACTCGTCACTGTCAGGTGAAAAGAAGCGGATGGCGACTCCACATGTATTGGAGGAGGCATGTGGTAGTCTGCAGCCTTCCCCGGATCGGCAGAGGGGGTGGAGCAGTGACCGGGAAAGCTTAGAAGAGTGGGGTAACTGGCCAAATACAATTGGGGAGAAATGGGGGGAAAATCCAAAAATAAAATGATCATATAATTAGATTTACTGGGACTACAATAGGACAGATAAAGGTGTCTACCTAGTCTGCCTGCAAGTGACTGCCACAAATCCTGGTTTTATCCTTGACACACAACTGTCCCTCAAAGTCTATACTACAGCCCCAGCCTGAGTTCTTTCAACAGGACCTTTCAAACATCTTCCTGGATGGGCTTCCTAATTTTTCCCTCAACTCCGTCAAGACCACAACTACCCAACGTGACTTCACTATATTCTCCAGATGTGACTGTGACTGCGTCTTACTGCGGTTCTGGCATGGAGGATTTCTGAGACTCTGCCAATGCTTTGCCTTATACCCTGCACTTCTGAGTCTCACCTCGTCCCTTTTTGAACTAAAGTGCTCTTTTTCTTTTAATAAAGCTGTTTTAGGCTCCATTTACCTATTTAACACTGTTTTGTCATTTATGATGATTCAATGGAACATTTACTGCAATATTTTTTGTAGCCATTTTCCAATGTTCAACCCTAAGTTTTTGTATTAAGCTATCAAAACGTGTGGCACTAAATAAATCTTTCCTATATGCATGGATGCAAAAACACATCTACCCTTGAGAAAAGTCAATTAGGAAAGCTGCCTTCAGACAAAACACTAGCCAGGAGACTACAACTAGCTAAGGTGCAGTGCAGATACTTTAGCTTTTTTGTGTTAAGTGCTTTTGATCCACATGAATTTACTGTAGATTCAATAACAAATCTAGTATTGCCACCGTGCCCTAAGTTCAAACATCTATATGTGCATTACTGATTGCAAAGCTTTCTGTGAACACCATATCTCCAGATATTCGCTTTTATTGCCCCAGTGCCTAAAATCAAGATCACTGCATTGCATATAATAGACAATTGAGGCCCTGGTCCAGCAGCACTTTGGCTCTAGTGAAGAACTCCCTGGAACGACTACAGGATGTATACCAGGGCCAAACACCCAAAGCTTTTATAAGGCTACATGAGTATTACCTTATATACACTAAAGTTGTGCGCTATTGGTTTTATTCATAACTTTGACTTGTTCTGGGAGTGCGCCTCTCTGTATAGAAGAAGAAGAAAGCCACTTTATTTTTGGATTTTTTTCTTCTCAAAAAGCCACTTTATTTTGTCATTGTACCCATCTTATTGTATAGGAGCAGTGGGTAGCTGCAGCGCCCAGGGACAAACTCCAGTCCTTTGTCCTATTGCTTTGGTCAGGGGCACAGGCACAGTATTACCCCCAACTTGCATGTTTTTTTGATGGTGGGACGAACCCGGAGGAAACCCATGCAGATACTGGGAGAACATGCAAACGCCATACAGAAAGGACCTGGGACGGCCCGGGGATCGAACTCAGGACCTTCTTTCTGTGAGGCAACAGTGCTAACCACTGGGCCACCGTGCCGCCTGTATAGAAGTGACGGTCTTCAGCTGAACATGCTAGGTAATCGCATGCTTGCTGCTAATTTGCAGCAATCTGTTCTGTCCTCTACACGGAATTTACTATTTACATCACACATGTGCCTTCTTCCCCTTTGCCCACAACAACGACTTGACGCATTCTTCACTCATACCAGCTCTCCCTTGTGATATGATCACACTGCTGTTCTACCGCATCCCACTCCTGACCATGTTAACAACAGACATGATTATCCTCATCGTTACCCCAATAATCGACTTGTAAATCAGTCCAGTCTCTGTCCCCTTCTTTAGTCCTTACAACCTATCATAAAGCAACGTCATCTGAAACAGGTTTTTCAGCACACATTCACTCAATAACAAAAGCCTCATTCTGAATTAAGTTATAACTGACAGTAACCTTGATTTCCTCTGCCTCACTGAAACACGGCATAAGCCCCTGGACTATTTCTCACTAAATCAGACAACATCCACAGGATTCACATATATTGATAAACCTTGTCTTGGGGTGGTTAGGTAGTATTGCTGCTATTTACGGGAAAGACATCAAAACAACCACTTCTGGCTTCCGCCTTCGTGAGATTCGGCTTCATGAGAGTGATAACTACCGTTTACTCTCTTACTCTCTCTTCTCCTCTATATTCTGCTCTATCCTCTTCATTTGTCCTATGGATTTCGCTATTTTCTGTGCTTAGTTCACTTTATCACTAGATTCGCTAGTTTTCTTTCTGAAACGACTCTTGTGTTAGTTGGCAGCCTTTTGTTCCTAGTCTGTTTACTACCTTTGAGCTTAGCCTAGCTTAGGAGTTAGCTTTATTGCATTTGCAGTCAAAGTAGCCTCATTGTTCCCCAGTTACAGTTAGGTTGTCTCTATGTGAGAGACGTCGGTGAGTTAGAGCAGCTTCTTTCAGCTAGAATTACGTTAGACATGGCGGGCACTCCAGATAGTCTTAGTCCCAGGCCTGACAGCAGACCTGCTATTTTTAGCACCATCTCAGCCTTGTCAGCAGATGCAACGGGGTTTGTCTCTAATTGCTGGGGTGGGAAGGCTCACAAGAGCAAGCCACCGGTCATGTGGCCTGGTCGGCAGTCAGCTCTCCCGGCTGCAAACTGGTTTTTGCCCCTCACCAGCCCTGTTGGTAGCCCTACCAGCCAGCCTGGCTTCTCCTGCGCCTGTCGACAGAGTAAAGCAATGCACGGTAGTGATAGGATACTCCATTAACTGCAATATCAGATTAGCTTCGCCAGCCTTGGTTCACTGTTTACCCGGGTCAAGAGTCTCTGACTTAAGGATAATCCTGGAGTGCTGGCATCACGGAAGGAGAATCAGGCACAAAGCACCACTAGTTTCAGCAACATTGTCCCACAGTCCAAAGACGTAGATCAGGTGAATCGGCCGTACTAAATTGTCCTTAGGTGTGAATGTGTGTGTGTGATGGCCCGGCAGCCTGTCGCCTGCCGCCAAATGACTGCTGGGATAGGCTCTAGCATCCCTGCAACCCTGAGAGCAGGATAAGCGGTTTGAATAATAAATGAATGAATGTTATTAATGTCGGCACCAATAATATTAGGATGAAGCAATCAGAGATCACAAAAGCTAGCCTAGTCAGGATGCTTGAGTTGGCCAGAAAGATGTGTTGGCATCGATTAACTGTCTCTGGTCCCTTACCTGTGAGGGGTAATGGTACAGTAGGCTCACATCAATGATCCGCTGGCTGGCTCGTTACTGTAATGAGCAGGGATTCGGTTTTGTCGATAACCGGCCTTCTTTCTGGGGCCACCTTTACCTGCTGAAAGCAGACGGCATTCACCCTACTGGGGACGGCATCACTCTTTTGTCTAGCAATATAGATAGCTGTCTACATTTAGTTTGACACAAGGGACTTATCATTAAGCAGGTCGCAGGTGATTGGAAAGCCTGTTAGGTTTAAACCTAATGTGGATGTGGAGTCAACTAGTTTAGTTAATATGATTAGCCAGGGCATTTCTCATAGTGTAGATTATCAGACTGACAGCTTGGGTTTATAACATTGAGACTGTCTCCTTTCGCTGCTGTATTGCTCCCAAGCTATCCTCTCCTAAATGAGTGAATCACAATAATCTAATTATCATTCCCACCTCTGGTGTTGGTGAAATGTGCAATGGAGTACCTAATATCTACAGAACCAAACATCTAATGTTATCAAAAGTGTGACCACATATCGTACCAAGCATAGGTCTTCAAAATTGTCAACTAATAATACAAGGTGTCTAATTCCAATTAATATTTCAAGTGGTAGCTCTAAAGTTCTGCCTATGACTGATCACTTTAACAAGACGCTTAAATTTGGTTTCATAAATATCAGATCGCTGTCTACCAAAGCTTTACTTATAAATGATCTGAAACCAAATGTTTTCCTTCCCTTAAAAGAAGGTTCCCCACCTGAATATACTTGTTCCCATGTAGCTCAGGCAATTTACAAGGTGAAGGTGTCGCCTTAATATTTAAGTATTTTCAATTTAACTTCTAAACATGAATCTAAATTATTTTTTTCTTTTTTTTTCTTTTTTTGAGGCTCTTCTAAGTCCATCTCCCTCAGTCATGAACAGACTCTGCTCAGTCCACATTGTGATACTCTTATCGACCTCCTGGCCATAACTCGTTATTTCTTGCAGAATTTTGAGAATTTATTTGAGGTCATATTACTCACTCTGATGAGATTCTAATTCTTGTATATTTCAATATTCATCTGAATAAGGCTGCTGATCCTCTAAGTAGAGCCTTTCTGGTGCTTGTTAATACTTTTGAGTTCGCTCAGTTTATTCAAGGGTCAACTCATTGCAGTGGTAACACTTTTGATCTGGTTTTATGTAAAGGGATAGCTGATTCTGATCTGACTGTCTTACCAACCACATGTGCTGTGTCAGATTATTTTCTCATTAAATATGAAGCATCATTGGCCTGTCCAGTAAATGTCGACACAGATGTAATTGCCACTCGCCACATTGGTCCGTCCACTGTAGTGCATTTGGCCAGCAGCTGCCTGAAGCCTTGGGTCCTTTCACTGTAGGGACTGACTCTGAAAATCTTATCTCATACGGTGCCCGGGTAGCGGTCGATTCCGTTGCTTACCAACACGGGGCTCACCGGTTCAAATCCCCATGTTACCTCCGGCTTGGTCAGGCATCCCTACAGACACAACTGGCTGTGACTGCGGGTGGGAAGCCGGATGTGGGTATGTGTCCCGGTCACTGCACTAGCACCTCCTCTGGTCGGTCGGGGCACCTGTTCAGGAGGGAGGGGGAACTGGGGGGAATAGTGTGATCCTCCGACGCACTACATTCCCCTGGCAAGACTCAGGTGAAAAGAAGCAGTTGGTGACTCCACATGTATCGGAGGAAGCATGTGGAAGTCTGCATCCCTACCCGGATTGGCAGAGTGGGTGGCGCAGTGACTGGTACGACTCGGAAGAGTGGGGTAATTGGCCAAGTACAATTTGGGAGAAAGGGGGGGGGGGATCCAAAAAAAAAAAGAAAGAAAATCTCATCTCATTGGTGACTTACATGTGGCCCTCTAGTTTCTTCGATTCAGTTGCACCTCTCACTACCAGAACCTGGCGACTAGAGGCCTACACCCTGGTTTAATGACAAGACAAGTGCTCTTAAGCAGCCCTGCAGGAGACTGGAACGTAAATGGTGAAAATCAAAATTGGAGGTTTTTTAAAAAAAAAATTTTTTTTTACCCATCTTAGCATGCTTAAATAAGCATGCTTTATTTGCTGCGAAAGCAGCATATCTCTCTCACTTAATATTAATAAACATAATGCCAGATTTCTCTTTGACACTGAAGCTAAATTTACTAAAAAGCAGCCATCTATTAGCTGCTCAATATTCATGACCCATGCGTTTCTAGACTTTTTCTGCAGTAAGGTTGGTGAGATCAGAAACAAGATTAGTTCAACTCCAGCTACTCCTGCCGATCCTACTACTACTACTACTACTACTACTACTAGTACTGTTGGGTTACTCCTGCAGATCCTGTCATACCAAATTCATATGTATACAGTAAGTCACTGATCATATCTGTTATTACAGCTTTTAAGACGATCTCTCCTGATACTTTGACTAAGCTCGCGTCAGCTTCTAAGCCAACTAACTTGCTCACTTGATCCTTTACCAGCAAAACTTTTTAAAGACCTCTGGCTTTTCCTTTCCTAATAAATTAACAATGCTAGAGATTGTTAATTTAGTACTTACTACTGGCATTGTTCCCAGCAATTTTAAGACAGCTCAGGTCAAACCTCTACATAAGAAACCACACCTCACTCCAGAGTCTCTTAATAACTATTGACCAAACTCTAATCTTCCATTCTTTTCTTAAGTTCTAGAGAGAGTTGTGTATCAACAACTTTTAACCCATATAGAAGAAAACCATCTATACGAACCTTTTCAATTGGCTTTCAGGACCTGTCACTCCACTGAAACTGCTCTAACCAGGGTGGTTAACGATCTTCTACTTGCTATGGACTCTGATTCAACATCTGTGCTTCTACTACTGGACCTCAGTGCAGCTTTTGACTCCGTTGATCACTGTATACTATTAGACAGAATAAATTATAATTGTGGTGTCTCTGGCTTAGCTCTCTCTTGGCTTAAATCCTACTTATCTGGAAGAACACAGAAATTATGGTGTAACACTTACTAAGGGCCAAATGTAGCACAGGAATGAATATGCACAATTTCTACACTGTAATATCAGTCAAGGTAAAACTCAATGTACAGGCTGCATGTATTGGCAATGGTAACGTTAGGTACGCTCAAGAAGGATAGAATAAACAACGATGAGGTTTTAGAAAAGCAGCAAAATTAACATTTATTCACAAACCAATACCTTCAGTGTAAGCGCTCATCCATATATCATCAACGGGTCAAATAAAATAACCATTTAGTGTACACTGAATTCTTTCCAACAGGAAAAATACCAGTAAGCATTAAAATTTTAGTCTCAAGTGCACTTGTATAGAAATAACAAAATAAACTGGCCAATAAAAGGGAAAAAATGTCTGCGTTCAGTGTTCAGTCAGTGTCTATCTAGTAGCCGGGCAGTGTGACTTTGGTTGGCAAAGATCTTATCTGAGTAGAAGAGACGAGTGTGCTCCTTTCCCTGGACACACGATGGAGCAAAGCTGAAAAGTCACACCCTCCACGCGCGCTGGCCTACACTCTGCTCCGCGAGGCTCCCTGGTTTGGGCTGTGGCTCGCCATCTTGTTTCACAATCCACTTTTGCAAACGGGTATCAAAAAAACCAACCCGCATACAGCAGTTGTTTTTTTTTAAGTTAACATCTAGTTTTTTGTTGTTGTTGTTTTATTAGAATCTGTATCTCTACACCGTACAGCATATTTTTTTCTCTTATCTATGAAAATACGAATTCAATGATGCAATAACACCACACATGGAGCTGTGTAGTTGAATTAACAAAACTTGATGAATTAATTCAAAGTAGCTTAGCATTGTAACCGGTTATTTTCTTGCCCGGTGCGGGATTCGATACGGAGTATACTGCACCACAAGGCGACGTCACTAACCGCTCGGCTAAGGTGTCAGACCCGTTAACTAGGGGCTAACGTGTCTTATTGCTAGTTTACAGTCGTCACCCTCCCCGGAAGCGCGCCCTCGCGCTTTGTTATTCCCGCGCTCCGAAGAGACTTCTGAGGATCTGCACACTTCCGGATCCCACCGCTGCCACCAATGGAACCGGTTATTTTCTTGCCCGGTGCGGGATTCGATACGGGCTGTACTGCACCACAAGGCCACATCACTAACCGCTCGGCTAAAGGGCCAGACCCGTTAGCTAGGGACTAACGTGTCTTATTAGTAGTTTACAGCATCTAGCTTATAGCTTTTAATACAACACAGCAACATTAGTTACAAGAATCATGAAATCAAACATTAAATCCATCACACATTTAGTCTGTCTCCAATTGGTCTTGAGAGTCTCTAACATACTTAACAAAGATACATAATGTTGCACATTGCCACAACATTAATATACCACGGAGTGACAATAGCTAGCGTAATGAACCAAGCTAAGCTATTATCGACGTGACTCAGCGCTAAACTCACCGGAGCTTCGCTCGGTAAAATACGAAGAAAGAGATGACGCTCGCCGGTCAAACTTTGGTTCTCAAGAGCAGGAGTCTTCTTACTGTAAAATCCAAAATATAGTACTCGTTCATGAACTTTAGCGAAAGTTATAAGCTTGATAAAGATTTCACCACGGAGATATCTCTGCTCTGCTCGTCTGCATCATCGAAGGCAAAAAGAGGAGAAGAGCGATCTGCAGCGAGCACGCGCACTCTGCTGGTGAGAACGGGGAACTACGTTGGAGTTAACGCCATGTAGTTACAGACTCACTGTAACCCAGCCACTGAGGATGCACAAGCCAGTGCATCCTTAGCGCCGGTCCCAAGCCCGGACAAATGGGGAGGGTTGCGTCAGGAAGGGCATCCGGCGTAAAATCTTTGCCAAATCAAATATGCGGATCATAAATAAGACTTACATACCGGATTGGTCGAGGCCCAGGTTACCAACGACCGCCACCAGTACTGTTAACCAGCAGGGTGTCGGTGGAAACTATGCTACTGTTGGGCGAAGGAGAAGGAGAGGGGGAAAGCATGTCCAGAGGCAGCTAGAGGAGGAAGGGTAGACTTGTGGAGGTGAGAGTTGGAACTTTGAATGTTGGCACTATGACTGGTAAAGGGAGAGAGCTGGCTGACATGATGGAAAGAAGAAAGGTAGGCATACTGTGTGTGCAAGAGACCAGGTGAAAGGGGAGTAAGGCCAGGAGTATCAGAGGTGGGTTCAAACTCTTTTACCATGGTGTGAATGGGAGGAGAAATGGGGTAGGGGTAATTCTGAAGGAAGAGTATGTCAAGAGCATGCTGGAGGTGAAGAGAGTGTCAGACAGAGTGATGAGTATGAAGCTGGAAATTGAAGGTTTATTGCTGAATGTTGTCAGTGCATATGCCCCGCAAGTTGGGTGTGAGATGGATGAAAAAGAAGAATTCTGGAGTGAGTTGGATGACATGGTGGAGAGGGTACCCAAGGAGGAGAGAGTGGTGATTGGAGCGGACTTCAATGGACATGTTGGTGAAGGGAACAGAGGTGATGAGGAGGTGATGGGAAGGTATGGAGTCAAGAAGAGAAATGTGGAAGGACAGATGGTGGTCGATTTTACGAAAAGGATGGAAATGGTTGTGGTGAATACACATTTCAAGAAGAGGGAGGAACACAGGGTGACGTACAAGAGTGGAGGAAAGTGCACACAGGTGGACTATATCTTATGTAGAAGGCGCCATCTAAAAGGGATTGGAGACTGCAAGGTGGTGACAGGGGAGAACGTAGCTAGGCAGCATAGGATGGTGGTCTGTAGGATGACTTTGGAGACCAAGAAGAGGAAGCGAGTGAAGACACAGACGAAGATCAAATGGTGGAAGTTGAAGAAGGAAGACTGTTGTGTGGAGTTCAGGCAGGAGTTAAGACAGGCACTGGGTGGTAGTGAAGAGTTGCCAGATGGCTGGACAACCACTGCAGAAATAGTGAGGGAGACAGCTAGGAAGGTACTTGGTGTGTCATCAGGACAGAGGAAGGAAGACAAGGAGACTTGGTGGTGGAATGAGGAAGTACAGCAAATTATACAGAGGAAAAGGTTGGCAAAGAAGAAGTGGGATAGTTAGAGAGATGAAGAAAGTAGACAGGAGTACAAGGAGATGCAGCGTAAAGCAAAGAGAGTGGTGGCGAAGGCAAAGGAAAAGGTGTATGGCAAGTTGTATGACAGGTTAGATACTAAGGAAGGAGAAAAGGACTTGTACCGATTGGCTAGACAGATAGACAAAGCTGCAAAGGATGTGCAGCAAGTTAGGGCGATCAAGGATAGAGATGGAAATTGCTGACAAGCGAGGAGAGTGTGCTAAGAAGGTGGAAGGAATACTTTGAGGGGCTGATGAATGAAGAAAATGAGAGAGAGAGAAGGTTGGATGATGTAGGGATAGTGAATCAGGAAGTTCAGTGGATTAACAAGGAGGAAGTGAGGGCAGCTATGAAGAGGATGAAGAGTGGAAAGGCAGTTGGTCCTGATGACATACCTGTGGAGGCATGGAGATGTTTAGGAGAGATGGCAGTGGAGTTTTTAACTAGATTGTTTAACACAATCCTGGAAAGTGAGAGGATGCCTGAGGAGTGGAGAAGAAGCATACTGGTACCGATTTTCAAGAACAAGGGCGATGTGCAGAACTGTAACAACTACAGAGGTATAAAGTTGATCAGCCACAGCATGAAGATTTGGGAAAGAGTAATAGAAGCTAGGTTAAGAGGAGAGGTGATGGTTAGCGAGCAGCAGTATGGTTTAATGCCACAAAAGAGCACCACAGATGTGATGTTTGCTTTGAGAATGTTGATCGAGAAGTATAAAGAAGGCCAGAAAGAGTTGCATTGTGTCTTTGTAGATTTAGAGAAAGCTTATGACAGAGTGCCGAGAGAGGAGGTGTGGTATTGTATGAGGAAGTCAGGAGTTGCAGAGAAGTATGTAGGAGTGGTCCAGGATACGTATGAGGGAAGTGTGACAATGGTGAGGTGTGCGGTTGGAATGACAGATGGGTTCAAGGTGGAGGTGGGATTACATCAAGGATCGGCTCTGAGCCCTTTCTTGTTTGCAATGGTGATGGACAGGTTGACGGACAAGATCAGGCAGGAGTCTCCATCGACGATGATGTTCGCGGATGACATTGTGATCTGTAGCGAGAGTAGGGTGCAGATGGAGGAGAGCCTGGAGAGGTGGAGGTATGCACTGGAGAGAAGAGGAATGAAAGTCAGTAGGAGCAAGACGGAATACCTATGCATGAATGAGAGAGAGGACAGTGGAATGGTCAGGATGCAAGGAGTGGAGGTGACAAAGGCATTTGAGTTTAAATACTTGGGGTCAACCATCCAAAGTAACGGGGAGTGCAGTAGAGAGGTGAAAAAGAGAGTGCAGGCAGGGTGGAGTGGGTGGAGAAGAGTGTCAGGAGTGATTTGCGACAGAAGGGTACCAGCAAGAGTTAAAGGGAAAGTTTACAAGATGGTTGTGAGACCAGCTATGTTATATGGTTTGGAGACAGTGGCACTGACGAAAAGACAGGAGGCGGAGCTGGAGGTGGCAGAGTTGAAGATGCTAAGATTTTCACTGGGAGTAACGAAGAAGGACAGGATTAGGAACGATTATATTAGAGGGACCGCTCAGCTTGGACGGTTTAGAGACAAAGCAAGAGAGGCAAGATTGAGATGGCTTGGACATGTGTGGAGGAGAGATGCTGAGTATATTGGGAGAAGGTTGCTGAATATGGAGCTGCCAGGGAAGAGGAGAAGAGGAAGGCCAAAGAGGAGGTTTATGGATGTGGTGAGGGGAGACATGCAGGTGGCTGGTGTGACAGAGGAAGACGCAGAAGACAGGAAGAAATGGAAACGAATGATCCGCTGTGGCGACCCCTAACGGGAGCAGCCGAAAGTAGTAGTAGTAGTAGTTACAGACTCACTGTCTTGCGCAAACCACGGGGGTTACATCCTCCCCTCCTGAATCTGCATGCATCCCTGCATATTTAATTTTTATACAGCCGTAAGTTGACTGATGTCGGGGGTAGGACTAAAATCAAGCGTTTATGTAAAACTCGGTCAAAACTATTCAGAATTGAGTACATTGTGGCGGACACTAGGGGCTATGCCTCTCAACCAGCAGGGCTGTGAGCTGGGGGCGTGGTTTACATTCCCGGGCTCTCTGGCGCAAGGTTGTTCCTGTTTCGGTTTGGTTTTGGAGCTGAGGAATAAAGTTCAAACTTGCCTTCGTCTCCTGTGTTTTTCCTCATCCTGCCACATTGGTTACCCTGACGTGATCCTCATCCTGCCACAACATAACTAAGACTAGAGGATTGCCAAGGGATTTGTATGTTAGTCTGTCAGGCTCGGCTCTTGTCTTGGTGACCTTCTAACCTCTGAAACTTCTGTTTCTTCCTGAACAGGATTGTCTTCACCAGCTTTAGGCTCAATTTCACCTTGTTCCTCCATACCAGATTCCTCTTCCATCATCACTTCCTCTTTGTCATAATCTTTTTCCTCTTCTACATTTCCTTCACTTGCTTCAACTGTGTTTTCTCTTTCAGATTCATCTTGGACTATTTCATCTTGGACTTCTGGATCATCAGCAACAGGTATGTCTCCTTCAACTGGGAAGTTTCTTTCCACAGGTTGTCACCTTCCTTTTCCTCAGGATTATTCCCTTCCGATCTTCCATGAGATGGAATGCATCAACCTCTGTATTCAGATTTGGCTTTTCAGTGCTCATTACATCTTGGTCATCCTCAATAGTTGGGTTGACTTGTGCTTGAGGGATTTCATGGACAATGGTTGTCGGAAATGTGATATTCACCAGAGTAGTCTGTGCGCAGTAGTATACTGCTTCTTCTTCACTTTCCAGCTGTTTCTCTGGTTCACCTTCCTCTCAAGGTACTTCGCTTTTCTGAGGAGTTTGAGCTTTTTCTCTTTTCTGTTACCTAATCCACTTCCACTTTTTTTTAATCCACTTTTGATTTACTTGATTGAATGGACGGAGCTAGAAAACCACACGGTTTTCTACCTCCATTCTAGCAAGTCTTGGTGCAGTGTCCTCTCTGGACCGTCAGGGGTTACTGGAGCTACACTGTAGACTGGGGAATCATCAATCTGCCTCACAACTTTGTACAGAGTATTGCTCCATCTGTCTGCTATCTCGCATTTACCCCGTGTTGAGACATTCTTGATAAGGACACGGTCTCCTTCTTGAAGGATAGACTCTCTGCCTTTGAGGTCATATCTCTACTTGTTGCGCTGAGCAGTCTTTTCATTGTGTTCAAAGGCAAGCTTGTAGTTTTCTTGCAGACTTTCTCTCAGGTTTTTTCACATAGTCTGAGTGACTTTCTTCAGTCCTTCTGGATTGAATCCAAATGCCATGTCAATGGGGAGGTTTGGCTGTCTCCCAAACATTAACTGGTAAGGAGAGAATCCAGTCATGTCATTTTTGGAGCAGTTGTACCAGTGAACCAAGGGCTGCGCAAAATCATGCCACTTGACTTTGTCCTCTTCCTGGAGTTTCCAGCATCTCCAGAAGTGTTCGGTTGAAGCTCTCGGCGGGATTATCTCGGGGGTGGTAAGAGGTTGTCCTTGTCTTCTTCATTCCCACGAATTGGAAAAGGTCTTTGATGAGAGCGGACTAAAAGTCGCGACCCTGATTGCTGTGAAGTCATTCAGGCATGCCGTAGGGGACAAAGAAACTTTCCACAGGATCTTGGCTGCTGTCTTTGCCTTCTGATCAGCGGTGGGAATGGCTACAGCATACTTGATGAAATGGTCAGTTATGACCAAGATGTTCTTTGTTCCACGTCCATCAGGTTCCAAGTAGTCAATTCAGACTAACTCGAGTGGTCGATTTGTCTGGATGTTCAGAAGACGGGCAATTTTCTCAGCTCTGGCCTTATGACAAATACATCTTTAGCAGTTTCTGACTTTCCTTTCAACATACACAAACTTCCTTGGCCAATAGAAATGCATACGAACGAGAGCCAATGTTCTGTCCATTCCCATGTGACCGACTGAGTCGTGGAGACCTTCAAGTGCATTTTCTCTGTATTTCGAGGGGAGAACTAGCTGGTAGAAGGGCTCACCTCTGTTCATGCGTTTCCTGTACAGAACGCCATTGTTTAGTACAAGCTGACCCATCACTCTAAGCATCAGTTGAACTTCTCGGTCTTCCTGCTGGCAAACACGAGAAGTTAGATGTCTTCCTGTGTTGACAATGTCTATGACTCTGATAATCTGGAAGAAAACGATAAAAGCTAAAACTGTGAAACTGCGATATGATGAGCTGAACCCACTTGACATTCAATGTATTGTGGTTGAGCATGTAATCAAAAACGACATTTCCACATCTCAGAGCCAATCCAAGTGGCTATGCTCCTTCTCTGGCAAGGTGCCAAAGCCTCCTGGAGAGGCTGACTTTGAAACATGGTGCCTCTACAGAGGCTCTAGGTGCTGCTGAACACTGATGTGAAGAGAAATTGAGTGAGCCAGTCTGCTGCAAGCCATCGGCTATTGAAACAGTTCAAACACAGCTGTTGGGACCACACCCTCGTCATGCAATTGGAGCTGAAATATGAAAAATCTTTCGATTTCGCTGAGCTGCTGTTTTTTGCGGACAGAAGAGAATAGGAGGGAGACCAAACTGGATCGAATGCCCTACCATTTTGGAATCTCCAAGCTAAAAGCCACTGTGAATGTGCATTCTGTGCCTGACATGTCTCCGTACACGGGTCCAAATGCAAGTGTGTTACAGGCATATATCTTAGAAACAGAGAGTCTGAAGAAGCAGCCTGTGGACATTAAACTGCAGCTGAGCACCAAGAAGCCTAAGAAACAGAGAAACTGTGAGACAAAAGACAGCAAAAACCTCAGACCTGCCCACGGGTCAAGTTAAGGCACAAGCTCACCGTGACATCCAAACCTCAGCCTAGAGCCTGGTTCGACTTCAGATGTGGTGAAGATGGCCACATAGCCAAGGTATGTGAGAACGCTATCAACAAAGCTGCTGTTGACCAAAAGTACAAAGCATTGAAACCCAAGCAAAATGAATGGAGAGCAAAACAAGAACTGCCTTTAAACTGGACACGCTTCCAGTAGAGGGATATACTGTAGCAACAGACAGAGATCAAAGTCCCAAGATGAAATGGAAACCATGAAAAGCCAAATGTGAACAGACAGAGTCCACCAAAGACGAGCTCCTCAGTAGCTTAGTTGGCCAAAGATCCACTGCTGTCGTCACTATTGAAGGAATCCAGTGTAATTCAATTCTTGACTCAGGCTCACAGGTGACTACCATTTCCAACTCTTCCCATGATAGTTACCTTCTGGCTATAATAATATTACATTGAAATTCTCTGACGTTAAATGTGGCATACCTCAGGGCTCAGTTCTTGGCCCTCTGCTTTTCTCTCCTCATGTTTCACCTCTTGGTCAAATTATACACAGTCATGGAATAAATTTCCCAGTTTCACCTACAGTGAAAGTGGGGAACCACTTGTATATGGAGGAAGTGCAAAAGAGGGCTCTGATGTCCTATCCAGGGACACCACCTAGCCATTGGTTCAGATTTGTGGAAAACACCTGGGTTAAAATTAAATCTCAGGATGTAGCACATTTCACCAACCACATTAACTCTGTGGACAACCACATCAAGTTCACCAGGGAGGATGTGAAAAATGACATATTAGCCTTCTTAGACTGAAATTTCAATTGGTGATGGGGGACACTTGATTGTTGATGTTTACCGTAAACCAACACATACTGATCAGTACTTAAGGTTTTACTCTCATCATTCACTGCAGCACAAACTAGGAGTCATCAGGACGCTGTACCACCGAGCTGACAATGTCCCCGCCGACACAGAGGCTGGGGAAGGGGAGAAATCCCACATTAAACAGACCCTGGTTAAGTGTGTGTATCCTAACGGGGTGTTTGTCAAAGCCAGGAAGATGTCCAAACAGTGCACCAGCTGATCAAAGAGAGGTGAAGGACAACAGCTGCATAAGCGTAAACCAGTGGTGATTCCTTATGTGGCGGGAGTGTCAGAAAAGTTGAGATGCATATTTTCCAAACACTGCATCTCAGTTGATTTCAAACCCCAAAACACGCTGCACCAGAAATTGGTCCATCCCAAGGATCGGGTCCCTTGGCACAAACAGAGCAATGTAGTATACACTGTTAAGTGCAAGGAGGACTGCCGTGGCTTGTACATTGGGAAAACCAAACAGACGCTGGCCAAGAGGATGGAACAACAACAGCTAACGCATCAGGCCAGCATTCTGCAGTCTACATCCATCTACAGGCCAGTGGCCCCTCTTTCAAGGATGATGATGTGCACATCCTTGATAGGGAGGAACGAGGGTTTGAACAGGGAGTCAAAGAGGCCATCTATGTGAAGAAGGAACGACCATCCTTGAACCGAGGGGGGGAGGGGGGCTAAGAGTACATTTGTCGGCCATCTTTCAATGCTGTGCTTGCAAACATTCCCAAATGCTCTGTGAATAGTACACATGGCCATTGAAACTCTATAGTTAATGGTCATGCCTACTTGCATATGAAACTGATAGTTGGTTTCGGTCGTTATGCAGCTGCAACCCACCTTTTTCACCCTTTTCAACCACGATTGTACCCCCATTCACTCCTCCAACACCACAGTGAAGTTTGCTGATGACACCACTATAGTGGGACTCATAACCAACAACGAAGAGACACACTACAGAGAGGAAATCCAACATCTGGCTGGGTGGTGTTCAGACAATAACCTGGTCCTGAACACCAGTAAAACAAAGGAGATCACTGTGGACTTTAGGAGATCCAGGAAGACCACCCCACCCCCCGCTGCACATAAACGGTGAAGAGGTGCATACTGTGGATAACAACATCAAATTCCTGGGAATCCACATAACTAAAGAACTCACATGGTCACTCAACACCTCCCACCTGGTGAAGAAAGCACAACAGAGGCTTTTCTTCCTCAGGAAACTTAAAAAAGCCGGTCTTCCTTCTCAGCTGCTGGTCAACTTTTACAGAAGCACAATAGAAAGCATCCCCTGTCAATTTGTCACAGTGTGGTATGCCAGCTGCACAGCAGAGAACAGGAAGGACTTGGCCCGGGTGGTAAAGACAGCCCAGAGGATTGTGGGAGCTGTGCTCCCGGACCTGGATGCTGTGTATGCTGGCCGCCTACAGAGCAAAGCCAGCAACATCAGCAAAGACACAACACACCCAGGTCACTGTCTGTGTGTTCCCTTGCCATCAGGGAGACTGTACCGCACCATGAAAACCCAGACAAACAGGCTGAGGAACAGCTTCTTCCCCAGAGCTGTAGCCCCCCCCCCCCCACACACACACACACACACCTGCCTATAGCTGCTGAGGACTAACTGGTCCAAAAGCCGCTGCAATATGAACAACTATGTGCAATAATCCCATGCACTATTTTGAGCTTTAAAAGCCACTGCTATCTTTTATTGTCTCATTATTATCATTTCTCAGTTATTTTCACTACCTCACTTATTTATACTAAATGTTGTTTGTTCTTGTTTTTGCCTTGTTTTTTCAATCATTTACCTTGTCAAGTGCTGCTGGTCTGATTCACCAAATGAAATTTTGTTGTGTGCGCACAATGACAATAAAGTATCTTATCTCTGTATTGTTTGTAAGGGTGGGATACCTACAGTCAGTTGAGACTGAAGAGGTCACTTAGATGAGTGATGAAACATTTCTGTCAATAAACAGTGTCCAGATGAACTGATTCAACTTTCTGTGATTTTATTACCTGGATTATTGAGCATGCATCAATTTTCTGCTGATGATATTATAGAGTGCAGATTATTGACTATTGCAACTGTTCTCTTCTCTCGCATCTCTTCTCTTTCTCTCTGAATGATGTCTTTTCCTTTCTCTTCTCCCGAGTATGTGAATGGTGTGATGTGAGTCTCCCCCGAGTGCACGTGTAGTTTGTCCTCCTCCCAGATCTCCATGGCGATGGTGGTCACCACCTGGACGCTGTTTGGCATCCTCCTCATCACATTCTTTATATATCTTATAAATCCATATAATTTTGTTATCCTGTTTCCATGTTATGTCCTTTTCTCTCTCTGACATTTGACTGTCTTTTCTTGTCGCTTCTCCCATCTATGTGAATGGTGTGATATGAGTCTGTCTCCCCAGTGTGCATGTGTAGTCTGTCCTCCTTACAAATCTACATGGTGATGGCGGCCACGTGGCTCAGGTCCTAGTCTGTTCTGGTGACATCTGGACACTGCTTGGCATCCTCCTCATCACATTCTTCATATAACTTATAATTCCATTATAAATCTGTTGTCACCTTTCAATGTTTTATTCTGTAAATCGTGTTTTTTTTCCATACACACAACATCCATTGCACGTTTGTGTCTTGGGAGAGAGATCCTCCTCTGTTGCTCTCCCTGGGGTTTCTTTACTATTTGTTCTCCCTGTTGAAGGGTTTTCTTAGGGAGTTGTTCCTTATCCGATGTGAGGGTTTAAAGACAGGATGTTGTGTTGCTGTAAAGCCCCTTGAGGCAAATTTCTAATTTGTGATATTGGGCTATACAAATAAAATTGACTTGGCCATTCCTGCCACTCAGTCTTTCGATCATCTTGCCATCAAACTCTCTCGTCCCACTCCCTCGGGTCCCTAGCATTATCTATCGCTCCTGGGTGATTTTGATATCCACATTGATGGCATTGTCTGTAAATTTGCCATAGAATTCCTGGAACTGCTACAATGCTTCAACTTCACACTCCCCACTCACAGCTGTGGTCACATCCTGGATTTGGTCTGCTCCATTGGTCTCACAATACATCATCATCTCAATGCTCAACCTCAATATATGTGAGCACCTGACAATCACCATGGACATTGACATCCCTGTCCCCATCCCAAAACTCCAAATACATAATATCCTTCATAAATCTCAAATCTATACCCCCCCCCAGCTCTTTCTGCCTCTCTTGCCAGTAAAAGTCTGCCTCCCCTCCCCTGCTGTCTGATAATCCATCTGATCTTGTCACTTATTATAATGACTCAGTCTCCTCCTGTCTTGATCAGCTGGCTTCCATTAAAACTAAAATAGTCTTATTCACAAACTCAGCTCTCTGGTATACTCCTGAACTTCATCAAATGAAATCCCATAAGTGCATGCTCGAAAGACTTTGCAAGAAAACTGGTTAACAGTGCATCTTCAAGCCTACACAGACTACAACAGAACACACTTTATTTGTCACTGTACATACATACATACATACATACATGAAATTCCTTCCTGCAATTAACCCATTCTAGCTGTGTAGCTAGGAGCAATGGGCAGCCGCCATGCAGCACCTGCAGACCAACTTGTTATTTCTTCCTATTGCCCCGGTCAGGGGCACAGACAGAAGTAGTATCAACCCTGACATACATGTCTTTGATGGTGGGTGGAAACCGCAGTGACCCGAAACCCACTCAGTTACAGGGAGAACATGCAAACTCCACACAGAAAGGACCTAGGATGGCCTGGGGTTTGAACCCAGGACCTTCTTGCTGTGAGGCAACAGTGCTAACACTGGGCCACCATGCCGCCTACCTTCAACAAAAGATACTCTCATCACAGCCCAGTCCCACCTACTCCTCACATCTCATACAGTCTGGCTCCACCATCCCCAGGGCTCTCTTTTCCACCATAAACAAACTTCTCAAACCCAGTGACAATAACTACAGTTCCTTAGCAGTTAACAAGAGCAATTCTCACCTTTTATTTTTCCCATCTAAAATTGACACTACAGCAACCTGACCAAACCCCCACCCCCCATTTACCACTCAGCCCCTGTTAAAC
Source organism: Lampris incognitus (assembly GCF_029633865.1). NCBI lineage: Eukaryota > Metazoa > Chordata > Actinopteri > Lampriformes > Lampridae > Lampris > Lampris incognitus. The sequence goes on from NC_079218.1 coordinate 51,229,520, forward strand.
GTCACCCATGTGTCCCCAATGGAGCTATCCAACTTTATTGTGGAATGAAAAGCTCAATTTGTGTTCTAGATCCCATCCCATCAAATCTGGTTAAGGACTGCCTCCCAGCTACCTCCTCACTCATCACAGAAATCATTAACTTATCTTTCAGCTCTGGTTCAGTCCCCCATACACTTAAATTGGCTGATGTCATCCCCACCCTCAAACAACCTGGGCTCAACCCTGATATCATGAGCAATTTCTGACCTATCTCCAATCTCCCTTTTCTGACAAAAATACAGGAACATGTTGTCACCTCCCAAATCAAAGCTCACCTCATCTCCAATGACCTGTTTGAACCATTTCAATCTGGTTTCCACTCACAGCACAGCACAAAAACAGCCCTCCTTAAAGTCACCAATGACCTCCTCCTCACCACAGACTCTGGGTAGCTCAGCATTCTCACCCTCCTCGACCTCACTGCAGCTTTTGACACCATCAGCCACACCATTCTTCTCTCCCACCTTAAATCCTCACTCAACATCACCGGTACTGCCCTCACCTGGCTAAAGTAATACCTCATAAATAAATAACAGTTCATCAGCATTAACCACTGCACCACCTTCACCTCTACTCTGTCCCAAGGCATTCCACAGGGTTCGGTGCTTGGTCCTGTCCTGTTCATCCTTTACATGCTCCCCTTTGGTAACATCATATGTCGTCATGGTCTCCGCTTCCACTGTGATGCCAATGACATCCAGATCTACATCTCCACTAAATCCATCACCACTACAACTTACCCCAGTCTGACAAACTGCCTCACTGAAATTAAATCATGGATGCAAGCCAGCTTTCTTCAAACTAAATTGTAATAAATCTGACACGATCATCATCGGTCCCAAACCCCTTACCTAAACCACACACAACTTCTGCCTTATCATTGATAACTCCATTCCATCTCCCTCCCCACACATCCAAACCTTGGAATCATGTTTGACAGCATCCTCTCCTTTGAACACCATATCAATCAAATCACCAGAAGTGCCTTTTTCCACCTAAAAAAACATAGCTCATCTCCACCCATCACTCTCCTCTGCTGCTGAAACCTTGATCCATGCCTTCATCACACCCAGAATTGACTACTGCAACAACAGTCTCTGTGGCTCATCATCCAAAGTCCTAAACAAACACCAGTACATCTCCAGTACAACTCTGCTACCCTCCTGCTCACCCACTCTTATTGCCGTGACCACATCACCCCTGTCCTCCCAAACCTCCACTGGCTCCCTGTCCCATAACGGATCCAATTCAAATTCCTTCTCCTCACTCACAAAGCCCTTCATAACCAGGCCCGCTCCTACCTGACTGACCTGCTCCACTACCCTACTCCTTCCCGCAGCCTTCACCCCTCCGACATCAAACTCCTGTCTCCACCACACAGGACCACATACCGGACCTGAGGAGACAGAGCCTTCCCCATTGCCGTCGCCTCCCTCTGGAACTCCCACCACAAACACATCAGAGACTGCGTCAATCTGTCCATATTCAAATCAATTAATCAAAACTCACCTCTTCAGAATTGCTTTTAATTTGTGATTAATGTTGTGTGTTTTATGCTTTTGGTGTGTTGCTTTTATGTTCATTTTAACATATGTAAAGCGTCTTTGAGTACTTTGAAAAGTGCTGTATGCTAATGAAATGTATTATCATTATTCTTATTATCATTATTATATGGCTGAATCACATCTGGAGAGGCCTAAATGAATGGTGAGAATGACCTTATTTGATTTCTCTAGCGTTTCAAAAACCATCCATACCTCTTCAGTGAGAGGTTAAGAGCAATACAGACAGACAATGTCATGGTTTGCATGATCACAGACTAATTTCCGTATAGACCACAGCTTATTTGATTCCAGAAGAGAATGTAGCATGAGGGTGGCAAAGTAGACCTGTGGAGCCCCCATTCTGACACCTATTTAGTACATTTTGGACTTTAAAACTTCGGAAGTTGTTAGATGCATAATTGAGGAAAGTGCAGAGATACGAGGAGTGTATTAACTTATTCATATTCAATACAATATTCGGATATATTATATATTATTATATCCATCCATCCATTATCTGAACCGCTTATCCCGCTCTCAGGGTTGCGGGGATGCTGAAGCCTATCCCAGCAGTTATTAGGTGGCAGGCGGGGAGACACCCTGGACAGGCCACCAGGCCATCACAGGGCTAATATTATAATATTGTGTTGATACACAGTTGAGGGTAGATTCACCAGGGGCTGCTGCTCCTTTAAGGCAGACGTTCGGAGTGCTGACATAGGCACTGATTAGAGTTTCCGAGGGGGAGCCATGTTTGCCGCAGCCTAGCGGTTAGCTTGTTGCCATGGGAGATTGTGCTGTATCGATGTCGTTTTGTGTGGTGAGTAAATGGAATTGACTCGACTCAATCTCTCCGTCCCTCATTCCTGCATTCCCACAATATATTATATACAGTGCATCCGGAAAGTATTCACACCCCTTCACTTTCCCCACATTTTGTTATGTTACAACCTTATTCCAAAATGGATTAAATTCCTTTTTTTCTCTCATCAATGTACACACAATACCCCATAATGAGAAAGTGAAAAAGGTTTTGTAGAAATTTTTGCAAATTTATTAAAAATAAAAAACTGAAATATTGCATGTACATAGTAAGTATTCACACCCTTTGCTATGACACTCAAAATTGAGCTCAGGTTCATCCTGTTTCCACTGATTTTCCTTGAGATGTTTCTACATCTTGATTGGAGTCCATCCGTAGTAAATTCAATTGACTGGACATGATTTGGAATAGCACACACCTGTCTATATAAGGTCCCACTGTTGACAGTGCATGTCAGAGCAGAAACCAAGCCATGAAGTCAAAGGAATTATCTGTGGACCTCCGAGATAGGATTGTATCGAGGCACAGATCTGGGGAAGGGTACAAAAAATGTCTACAGCTTTGAAGGTCCTGAAGAGCACAGTGGTCTCCATCATTCGTAAATGGAAGAAGTTTGGATCCACCAGGACTCGACCTAGAGCTGGCTGCCCAGCCAAACTGAGCAATCGGGAGAGAAGGGCCTTGGTCAGGTAGGTGACCAAGAACCCGATGGTCACTCTGACAGAGCTCCAGTGTTCCTCTGTGGAGATGGGAGAACCTTCCAGAAGGACAACCATCTCTGCAGCACTCCACCAATCAGGCCTTTATGGTAGAGTGGCCAGACGGAAGCTTCTGCTCAGTAAAAGGCACATGACAGCCCGCTTGGAGTTTGCGAGAAAGCACCTAAAGGACTCTCAGACCATGAGAAACAAGATTCTCTGGTCTGATGAAACCAAGATTGAACTCTTTGGCCTGAATGCCAAACGTCACGTCTGGAGGAAACCAGGCACCTCTCATCACCTTGCTAATACCGTCCCTACAGTGAAGCATGGTGGTGGCAGCATCATGCTGTGGGGATGTTTTTCAGCGGCAGGAACTGGGAGACTAGTCAGGATCGAGGGAAAGCTGAATGGAGCAAAGTACAGAGAGATCCTTGATGAAAACCTACTCCAGAGCGTTCAGGACCTCAGACTGGGGCGAAGGTTTACCTTTCAACACGACAACGACCCTAAGCACACAGCCAAGACAACGAAGCATTGGCTTCGGGACAAGTCTGTGAATGTCCTTGAGTGGCCCAGCCAGAGCCCAGACTTGAACCCCATTGAACATCTCTGGAAAGACCTGAAAATAGCTGTGCAGCGACACTCCCCATCTAACCTTACAGAGCTCGAGAGGATCTGCAGAGAAGAATGGGAGAAATACCCCAAATATAGGTGTGCCAAGTTTGTAGCTTCATACCCAAGAAGACTTGAGGCTGTAATCGCTGCCAAGGGTGCCTCAACCAAGTACTGAGTACTTTCCGGATGCGCTGTGTTTTTGTGTGTGTGTGTGTGTGTGTGTGTGTGTGTGTGTGTGTGTGTGTGTGTGTGTGTGTGTGTGTGTGTATATATATATATATAATGTAACATATTATATTATATAATATATATAGTATATCATATTACATTATATATTATATTATATTGTGTATTATATATTATATAATAGTATATAAAAACAATAATACTATCACGTTATATTATATTATATATTATATTATATTCAGAGATTTTATATATATATATATATATATATATATATATATATATATATATATATATATATATCCATCCATCTATTATCTGAACCGCTTATCCTGCTGTCAGAGTCACGGGGATGCTGGAGCCTATCCCAGCAGTCATTGGGTGGCAGGCGGGGAGACAGCCTGGACAGGCCGCCAGGCCATCACAGGGCACCTCATTATTAAATTGTTTTATGTGAAATGAGAATGACAAACTTTACAATACATTGCAAATTTTATGACTGGATGAAAGCGAGTGCGATAACATGAGTGACTGCTGTGTTTTGTGCATACTGCAAGGAAACCAACCCTGGTTTCACACAATAAACCAACGCTGGTTTCACACAAGAAGATTTTAAGACAGCTCGAAGGCAACACTGTGTTTGAACACCATTTTCAGAAAATAACAATAAAATAGCGTATCAACACATCAAAATATATTTTTGGGATAGTAACGCTATCTACTGTATGCATCGATGACATATACCAGTCCTGGTCATGATGTTATCATTCAAGCACATACGTGGAGTTACTGATATTTTAGACGCTAGTCTGGTTCCCTACAGCTTAATAATGGAAATGGATTTTCCTTCAAATGTTATTTTGGAAAAAATAAAAATTTCTCCACTCTTTATTTTGTCCCCCATCTTAAACAAATACACAACATCATAAACCCACCTGTGCTAAGATGGTTATCAGCAATTTAGGACACTTTTTAAGTATATTTGGCCAAACTCTTTCTACATCCGTCAAGGTATCCAATACGTAGATGGCATGAGGAAAAAAAATCATGTCTCTGTGGCCGCCCTAGGTGTCTAAATTGAGACAAAAGGTTTTCTCCGTACCCACTCCTCAATAGCCCATCAGGAGAGTCCTTTGCAAGCCGGCATCTCCACTGGTCCATACTTGCTGTCAGTCAGTTCACATGTTCACCGAGTTGTAAGGCACATGTGAGGAGGGCGGGTTCTGTTGCAGGATGTCTTCAAGATAATAGCTTGCTCTTGCTAATTTCTGCACAGGATCACTTAACCCCACCCTAATCTGTGTATTTTTCTTGTTTTGTCACTATTTCACCCCATGCCATCCACAGCTGCTTGTTTTTACTTTCTAGCATTGTTCAAAATTGCAGTGGGCAAAAAGTAGGGGAACTTGTGGTCAGAAGTACTCTTTAGCAGTTAAATGGGTAATCGGTACAGGTGTGAACATGCTGACACATATTCAAATCTCTCCTCTTTTATCCACAGGTAAAAAACCTAAGGATAAAGGGCTCAGATTTTATTCCAGGTTTCTGCTCCGCAGCTGATTCATCAGTTTTGCGCTCATGAGCGTCAGCAACAGCCGCCATAGAGAACCTTGGGGGGTGTGGGGAGAGTAAAAGTGTATGAGAGAGGCTCTCTCACTCATCCCTCAACCACTGCCATTGGTGTTCTCTTGAAGAGTGCACGTGACCTGCAACCTTCTCAGTGGCCAGCAGTCAGAGACCATGGGCAGCTCCCAGGTCTGAATGTGCTTAACTGTCTAAAGGAGTTGCAGGCTACTGCTGAGAAGGACCATGCATGTTGGGTCCACTTTACCTGGATAAGATTATGGATCTCTGAAACTCCATTGGAAAAATAATAGGATAGTTGGAAGGCTAGATTATTGGAAATCAGGGATTAATAGATAACCCATACCTGTATGACAGACCTATATACACAGTCTGTGATCAGAAGTAGCCATTTTATATATATTGTTATGTTCATACATTCATAGGTATGTTCACTCATCCATCCATCCATTATCCAAACCGCTTACCCTGCTCTCAGGGTCACGGGGATGCTGGAGCCTATCCCAGCAGTCATTGGGTGGCAGGCGGGGAGACACCCTGGACAGGCCGCCAGACCATCACAGGGCCAACATACATTCATACCTAGGGACAATTAGTACGGCCGATTCACCTGACCTACAGGTCTTTGGGCTGTGGGACGAAACCAGAGCACCCGGAGGAAACCCACGCAGACACGGTGAGAACATGCAAACTCCACACGGAGGATGACCCAGTACGACCCCAAGGTTGGACTACCCCGGGGCTCGAACCCAGGACCTTCCTTGCTGTGAGGCAACCGCGCTAACCACTGTGCCACCGTGCTGCCCTGGCTTGAAAATTGAAACAAGTAAAACGTAACGCTGAAGCTTCACAAGTTGAACAAAACACAACATAAATGTTCACGAGTTACTGGTCTCAGAAACGCCTACAAGCAGCCGCGTAGCGAGCGATGACAAGGCCATGTCAACTCACTGATCGCAAATGTGGCTTTCCCTTCAAGGGTTTATAGGACACCTTGCGATGCGATCCAAGCTTGTAGCATGGAGTAGAGGGTGGGACGAAAGGTGAAGCTCAGTCAGTTTTATGAAAATGAGGGAGCGGTTCTTGTGTGGACGAACAAGATTTGGGCTATCCTCACGACCATTCCTCCATGATTTAAAAGGAAACAGGAAACCAAATTCAATGATATCGTGGAGTATGTTCACCCATTAAAGTAAAATACAGAAATGTTTATGTTCACAGTGTTAATTCTGTCGATGGACACTAGAACGACAGATATCCGTCCACAAGCTTCTTTTTATGATGAAAAGGAGATGATAACTAAATAAAATGTCCCTTTTGGTTTTCGCTGAGACTCAGACAAAATGAATGTCAGGCATGCCTGATTGAACTTATTCTTAATCACTGAGGTAGGATAACATGTTCATTTCTTCATACACTCCATGACAAAGACCGTCAGTCAATAACTTGACAAACACAAACTCACTTCTGTAAATACGAGCTTTCATGAAACGCCATTACATTTCTTATAGGCTCCGTTTACAAAAGTACATTTGGTTTTGTTTTGTTTTTTCTTGCTTCTGTCGTGGAAAAAAAGGTCATTGGTGAAAACTTTACATCAACAAAATCAAAACTCACAGTACAGTTTTAGTACAAGCATCTGCACTATACTACAGCAAGGTAGACAGTTTCAGAGAGGGGTCTTCTAGGTCTATTTGACCTCTAAATTAAATTAAATATTGTTCTTCAATGATGCTCAACCACAATTACAACCAGTCCAGATCACTTAACAGGATGGACTGAATGAATCCACGGGTTGTGACAGGTTGTCTGCTCAGCTTGAGTTGGTATCAACCAGAAACGTTAAAATAGTGCCAGAAGATAATGGATGGCACCAGGAATGTACAGTAGACACACCTCCAACAGAACTTTGCGGAAGTTAGTTTTCTTAAATAACATACCTGCTTCGTTTGCACTTTTAACATGTCCATGTCCTTACTGGCTGGTTGCATACAGACAGCATGACAAGCAGTTTGCCAACATGGAGTCGAAAAGGGGAGGAAAGAAACGAGTGCCTACATGCAGGCACATCGTTGTAAATGACTTGCCCATATAGATATACTTCTGGTTTATCAGCTACAGGAAGCACTTCGAGAAGAAGTACAGATCAGTCATATACCTACCCACATATCAGTTCACCACATTTACTTCTTCCCCTTTCTTTCTTTCTCTCTTGCTTTCTTGCATTCTTTCTTTCTTGCATTCTTTCTTTCTTGCTTTCTTGCATTCTTTCTTTCTTGCCTACTTTTTTGTTTTCTCTCTTGCTTTCTTGCATTCTTTCTTTCTTGCTTTCTTGCATTCTTTCTTTCTTGCATTCTTTCTTTCTTGCCTACTTTTTTGTTTTCTTTCTTGCTTTCTTGCATTCTTTCTTTCTTGCCTACTTTTTTGTTTTCTTTCTTGCTTTCTTGCATTCTTTCTTTCTTGCCTACTTTTTTGTTTTCTTTCTTGCTTTCTTGCATTCTTTCTTTCTTGCCTACTTTTTTGTTTTCTTTCTTGCTTTCTTGCATTCTTTATTTCTTGCTTTCTTGTTTTCTTTCTTGCTTTCTTTTTCCATGTTAGGTAATGAGAATACCTGTAGCAACATTTTACTCATATGACAGAAGGAACAAGTACTGTTTGAGGTACTGCCTGAGGTACTGTTTGAGGCACTGCCTGAGGTACTGTTTGAGGAACTGCTTGAGGTACTGTTTGAGGTAGGCATTATTAAAGGGAAATTTCACCATTCATAATTTGCACAGGTCTACGTCCAGGTCTGTTTTGTCTATTAAAATGTGAACCGCTTTGGTGTAGCTCATATTAACAGAGAAAACGGTCTACACCTGTTCAGAGAGCCAGCACCGCAGTGACTACATGTACCATCAAGCATTGAGCAAAGACGCAACCCTCTCTACAAACCACTACAGCCCCAGTGCTTCGACTATGCCTGCACACACCACCTCTCCTGCAGCCAGTTAATTTTTTTACTTCCCCAATATGTGATGTCATTTGACGCGTTATTCTTAGGCAGTGCAAATAGGGAACAATTCAGTCTATATACATGGAATAAGAGCAACGCAGCGCTTTGAGTGGCTTGAGAAGCGCTACCAGGGTTCCCTCTCTTTCCAAGAGATCATTTTCCAGGACTTTCTAGGGGCATTTCCGGGACTTGTGCTTGGATATACATCGCCGTCCCTTCCAATGCAAGGTGGAATTATTCAGTATGTACTAAAATCCCTAAAGATGAACAGACAGACTGACTGACTGACTCACACACACACACACCCACACACACACGCACATGCACACAAACCATTCTTCACACAATTATGATTTAATCGCTGAGTTTTATGAAATATCTCCATTTGTAACCCTAACCTTATGAACTTGGGGTAAGTCCACAAGTTCAATGTCGTGACGTTTGACACCACAGCATACCAGCACAATAGCAGTCTTTTAAATGGACTGTGTAACTTTTAGCTGGTCCCTAAAAACACCTCCCAAACTTCACACACTGATGTGCCGTCTCAGCGGCTACAAATATGCAATCTCTGCTAAAAAAAAAATAAAAATACTGGAAAATATGCAATTTCAGCGAGTAAAACTGTGATTTTATTACCTAATTTTCATTACCGAACTGATTTCCCAGGTGTTTCACATGACTGCAAAACTAATCTATATCAGTTTCCAGGTTTTCCAGGGCCCATGGGAACAAATGCAAATGCAATGAATTTATTGACTCAAGGGTCTCTCTCTCTCTCTCTCTCTCTCTCTCTCTCTCTCTCTCTCTCTCTCTCTCTCCCTCCCTCCGCTGGCTTCTGACAGCCTCTTTGCTTCTCTGGCAGGTTAACCTGACCAGCTGGAAGGCAGCAGGGCCAAACTAGTTGAACCCTATGGAGTCTCCCTTTCATAACAGCTCTCCACTCTGCAGCTCGGTCACATGTGTTACCTGATGAGGTGTCACGTGTGCTACCTGAAGGGGCTCAGGAAAAGAACATCTGGATATGCTCTCAGCGCTGTAATCCTAGAAGCTCTCCAACTCTCTTAATCCTCTCACAGTACATTGTTTATTTTGGTCCTATTCTCTGGTCAATAGCCAGGTTTCTCAGAAGCGCCCACAAGGTTCTGACACCACGAGGTTCTTGTGTAATGCAGAAAGACCTGCAGAACAGAAAAGTAATTCACAGCAATACACACTAGGGCTGTGTACTGGCGAGAATGTGGCGATACAATGCGTATCACGCTACAGGGGCTACGATTCAATATATCACGATATATTGCGATTTCATCGGCCTGTGTTCTTCGTGCTTACGCTACTTCCTGTCTCAGTTTACGTTATTGGGTTGGGGTGGAAGAGTCAAATGGCTGACGCCAGATTACAACACTGTTATCTAGCGGTCGCGGGGTTACACACAACACAACATGTTTGTCAAAAACCTTTACATGTAAACAATTAAAAATCGATGTAGTGGTTTTGAGAATTGACGCGGTATCACAAAAGATAATATAGCGATACTCGAGCGTATCGATATTTTCTAACAGCCTACAGCAGCACGCTAACTGTGTAGCCATCCTTCCTGAAAATCACTCCAGGCTGCAAAGAGGCGAGACATTTGCCCCCTGCAGAAAGATGACAACCAGTCACAAAGCAGCGCTGTCAAGGCAAGTTGTGTAAGTGCTTCAACACACCTGTCCACATGTCACGAGCAACCCGGTATCTCTCCAGCGTTAAGTGTTAGGGCCTGCACGGCAATAACATGCAAAGTAACCAAAAGACCACGGTTCAACTTCAACTCGGCTCAAACTCATTGTAACGTTTCATCGTCCTGGCTTTTACAGCGTGGATACACACAGACACACAAAAAGAGCTGTTTTATCAGGGAAGCAACGTGTGCTCTGAAGGACACGCTGAGGAGTTCACATGTGAGGAGTTCACACAATGATCCATGTCATTACTGTGTGCATCACACCCGCCTGAAAGCCATCTGGTTTCTGTCCGTTCAGTCCACGACTCTGTTCTGCAGGACTTCTTTCTCCTCGGCTGGGGTTTTGGTTTGCACCACATACAGACAGAAAGGTGCACGCCGGAATGATGGAGAGGGGACCTGAAACTAGTGGTTGGGACAGAAATAAACGCAGTCCAATAGAAACAGACAAAGAGAAGAAAAAGACAAAAACAGTAGAAGAGAGGCCGAGGGAGAAGAAACATGGGAACGGCTCAAAAGGAAGAAGGGGAGCCAAGAGAAAAGCTGGATGAGGGGCTGGACCGAGACTGGAGTTTTGCCGCTTGAGCACTGATTTGAAGCTCTTGCAGGTTAATTTTCAGGCGATTTGAAGAAAGTCTAGATGTATCTAGACTTGCTTCAAGATGTGAGGTTATATCATTAAATCAAAACTCCTTTTCTAACTGGTCAGCTCACACTAATTTTCACCCACATATCAGTTTTTTGTTTTTTTAAAATGAGTCAGACATCAAATAATCTCTTTCAAATTAAATAAAAGTGGGTTTCATAAATCTGCAGTAATACACGAATAAAATAAAACTTGCATTTATAATAGGAAATAATCTAATTGTGAAATTAATGAAAAAAATAAAAATAAAAGCAATTTTTTTCAATTCTCTTCCTACCGGCATGTTGTGTATGTTTGTTTTACAAATCAGGTGATACATCTGTTTAATGCACCAGCTCACTTTTCAGCCTGAGATACTGGGCTGTACAAACAAAACTCACATGACAAATCAAAAACAAGCTGTCATATCACCTCAGGGATCAGGAACAAATTATCGTCGTTTCTTTCGTGTACTTGCGTACACGAAAGAAACGAAATTCCTTTCTCCCAGCCCACAGCAGTGCGACACAAAAGACAAAAACACACACCCCAAAAATTACAACACCAAAAACATACAAAAACAGAGAGCAAAGCAACAAAAAAAAAAAACACACACACACACAAAACACACACAAAACAGTTAACAACACAGTCCACTCAGTGCAACAGTCCAAAAAGTCCACTGTCAAGCAGAACGAACGCCAGCCACGAGGACTGTCGGAACTGCCGGTCTGCATGGGCTAGCAGTTAGCTTAGCCTGCCCCGCTTCCGTGTCCTGTCAGAAGGGCAGGGCCGTGGTCCCTGGGCCCACCGGACGCAGCAGACCAGGCTCCCTCAGCCGATCCAACGCCAGCTCTCCCAGCCAGACACCTTCGACACACCTCCCCACACTCCTCACGACGACACTAAAACACAGTCAACACCAGCCGAGGCCGTCGCCAGACCACCCTCGGTGTTATTGGAACTGCCGGTCTGTATGGGCTAGCAGTTAGCTTAGCCTGCCCCGCTTCCGTGTCCTGTCAAACGGGCAGGGCCGTGGTCCCTGGGCCCATCGGACGCAGCAGACCAGGCTCCCTCAGCCGATCCAGCGCCAGCTCTCCCAGCCAGGCACCTTCGACACACCTCCCCACACTCCTCACAACAACACTAAAACACAGTCAACACCAGGCGAGGCCGTCGCCAGACCACCCTCGGTGTTATTGGAACTGCTGGTCTGCATGGGCTAGCAGTTAGCTTAGCCTGCCCCGTTTAAGATGCCCTCTTCGGGCTCAGCTCTGATCAGGGCCGTGGTCCCTGGGTCCACAGGACACAGCAGAACGAGCTCTCCCAGCCAATCCAGCGCCAGCTCTTCCAGCCGTCAAGCAAAGACAAAACAAGCTAAGACGCAGATGTGGACAAAGACACTGCATGGACGGTACTGGGGGAAGCCGCTGCAAATGGGAATCCGCGCCGCCATCTTCCCATACCGGTACTGGATGAGGCCACTGCAAACATGAATTTGCGCCGCCATCTTCCCACACCGGAAGCGATGTCCTTGTGGATATATGGCATCCTTGTGGATATACACACACTACTCCATGTTTGACTATGAAAATTCATGTGAATGGAGAAACCTCGGTAACACTTTAGTATGGGGAACATAAAAAAAACTTAATTACTAGTGAATTAGTAATGATCAAGATGTCACTTTAGTATGGGGAACATATTCTAAGTAACAAAAACTTAATTTACAGTAATTTGACACTATCAACACTTGTAGTTTTGTGTTTTGTTATGTAAGAACAGACCATATTCATTAAGTGTTAGTAAGGGCGAATAACTCTTCTTGTGGTACTACCACCTTATAAAGGCCATACTAAGCAAAGCATATTGAGATGGTACTACTAATAAGCAATACTTCTAAGGTTATAGAGGGAAAACTCATAGTTAATGGCTTACTGGTTGTATAATAAGGCCATGCAGAATAAGGCATTAATGAGTACGTAATAATGACCAATTAAGAGCCAATATGTTGCTAATTTGCATGCTAATAAGCACCTAATTAATGGTGACCACGTTCCCCATACTAAAGTGCTACCTAAACCTCTGTTCATGCATGGCCCAGATAAGATATCGATACGCTGATACTGTATGTAAGCATATTTTCCTCTGTGAAAAATAAAGTTTACCAACGTGTAGGCAAAGCAAAAATCTATTAGGTTACTGCAACAAATATTGGAACAATTCACTTTTCAAATCTTCAACAAAACTAAGCTTGACCTTTCTGGAAAATAAGAATTTGAGTTCTCACACTCATATTCCTATTTTCTTGGTCCAACCCTTCATACACAAACTGCATGGATTTCAAACGAAACTCAAAATGCAGCTGAAATAAGAGAAGAAGCAGTGGACGAGTATAAAAGAAACAACATCTCTGCCCTGAGTCACAGTTATTCGTTTTAAGTAGAACCTGCTCCTGACCTCCCAACCATCCATCTCGTTCTCTCAGGTGTAACAACACTTGTCCTTCATGTCAAAGTGCAGCTCTGAAGACTTCTGAAGGGAAGCATCAGGACAGATAATAATTCCAGCTGATATAAGAGCACACCTTCACCAGATCCCGGCAGGTGACCTTCGTGGGTTGAGAAGGACCACATGGTGAAGTTCTCATGTCAGGAGTGTCATGCTGCTCCGTCACAGACAAACGGAGTCCTGATTAACGGGCGTTTCGTTCTTATTCTCCCGTCAGCTAAACGGGAGGCTTTCTTGCCACTGTTGCCTTGGACAACAGTTTATTTAGGGATTACGCTGAATCGCTGGTGAAATGGTGTGTGTCTATGACAGTGATATTTTCTTTTCAGGCCTAAGCCTAACGCTACCCAGTGGCTTAGCTGTGAATGTGAAACAGTTTTTTTGTTGTACCCTTTATCGCCCCGCTTTACCGCCCTGCCGGACTCGGGAGCTAAACTGTGGCCTTCACGTTCACAATGAAGTCGGCCCTCGATTTTCCAATCACCGTGTCTGGCCTGATTTACTGTCCTTTCATTACACATTTCATGAAAAAAAGGAGGTATAAGCATGTTTCTTACTTGTGCACTGCTTACTCTGAACAAACATCTATTTAACATTTATGGACCATAAGGGGGTAAAAACGTATCATAAACCATTTCTAGATTTTGTAAGAACAGCCAACCCCAATGGTTTTGGAAATGTAATATCTATTGTAAATGTAAATAATGCCTTTTTACACTGCAGTTATGTGGGTTATGTGTGTTAGGCTCAGTTATGTAGAATTAATAATAGATTGTGAGATCCTAGCTGGCTAACCCTGGCTTTACTGCTGGACTTTAAAGGGGGGCTATATAATCCTTGGGAAAACTCTTTGACTGCCAAGGTCATCTCCAGGCTTCGAATTAGCAGTGTGCCACAGCTGAATTTTAAATTTCTCCATCCAAAGCAATTATCCTGGCCGTACATGTCCTTCCTCGTGTTGTTCGTTCACCCATATGTAGTCATCACCATACTGGACAGTCATGCAGCATCACTGACCATCATGACTAACGGGCCGGTCATACAGAAGAGTAGCAGAACAAACAAGAAGGCGGTGGGAGAACGTTACACGAGAGCAGTACACTGTAACAATGACCAGTCAGCGATTGCCCATGATGCCATGCTAGTATGATCTTCAAGCATGCCTGTTGTTACTTTCCATAGAGGTCAGCAGCTAAGAATGTGAGGCATGCAGGGCCGGAAACATGCTTTTCTCCTCCTAACAAGCCCCTCCACTCATTCTATACATTTTCTGTCAGTCCTCCTCAACAATTCCCATATTTCCATTTCCATGTATTCAGATGTGCGTTTTATAGTCTAAGTTCACGTCTCTCCGCCATTGTATGTTCCAAGCTCTTATTCTGTTGAATCAATTCATTCGGAGTGAATAAGTTCACTGAATGTGGTATCATGAATATGTGAAATGTACATTGGTTAAATTTTCTGACAGCAGCTAACTTTGCAGAGAGATCTGTGAAAACCAGGAGGTCTATTTTAGTCTGTTTCCCTGCAGGATATCCTTGGACAGCACGTTGGTTTTCAAACTGCCTAACATACAGCAGGTATACACCAACGTGGACCAAAGTCCTGCTACTCGGCAGATACCTACACTTGTGGTTGCTTTTGTCGGTACATCACACAACACTTAATATGGTTTATCTCTGTGCAAGTATAACATGAAGCAACTATTTTTTTCTATTAATGTCAGTTTTACATTGTAATTCTTACTCCCTCTGAAAGTAAAGCTCCTGTATAGCACCACAAAGCAAACGGCACTCTGATCCAGATCTGCTACTGTATAACTCCCATAAATTAAACCTGCAAAATACAGCTTGGTTATGCTTTTTTACCCAGATACAGTATGGTATGAAAGTGGCATAGAAAACAACACTAGCAAGTGTGAAGAAAATATCTGTGAGTTGTCCATCTACTATCTCAAGACTAGTTTAAGGGCTCTATTTTCATGAAACTGGGTGCACATGTAAGTGCAAGCCCAGGCACAAATTGGCATATGTAATATATTTTTGATAATTTTGTGACCAGCGATGCAAGGGCAGAACGGTCCAGTTGATGAAGAGGTTGGATTAGGATGAATAAACAGGTGGAGTTGGGGCGGGCTTCCACTTGGCGTATCAAATCAGCTCCTCTCGGGGGCGTCCGGGCAGCGTAGTGGTCTATTCCATCCGGTTCGAATCCCTGCATTACCTCCGGCTTGTTCGGGCATCCCTACAGACACAATTGGCCATGTCTGCGGGTGGGAAGCCGGATGTGTCCTGGTTGCTGCACTAGTGCCTCCTCTGGTCGGTTGGGGCACCTGTTCAGGAGGGCAGGGGAACTAAGGGGAATAGCGTGATCCTCCCACGCGCTACAGCCCCCTGGCGAAACTCCTCACTGTCAGGCGAAAAGAAGCGGCTGGTGACTCCACATGTATCGGAGGAGGCATGTGGTAGTCTGCAGCCCTTCCCGGATTGGCAGAGGGGGTGGAGCAGTGACCGGGATGGCTCGGGAGAGTGGGGTAATTGGCCAGACACAATTGGGGAGAGAAAGGGGGGGGGGGGGGATCAGCTCCTCTCACGTCCTAAAAATGCATTGTGACGAAGCTGCTGTCACATCCCTGATGGATAAAGAGGGAAGTCTATTAGAAGTTCTCTGCATTGATTAAACTGGATGGATGAAATCTGGTAAATTCTTTCCCCAAACAGCTGCCATCCTCCAATTATGTACTTCATCCCTATAGATTGCAAGTAATAAAAACGTACATTTGAAGCAGCACGCGAGGTCATTATTAAACAGCCGGGCTAACATGATTCACAACCTGACGTCACTGGCGTTACTTCTTGCAAAAGCCTACAGAGATTAACCGTGGACCCTATAGTTTAGTCTTTAGTCTGACAGGGGACTGGATTTTCACATCCCCATCCCATGACTCAATAAAATAAATCTCCTGTCCTCTTCCACTCCCTGTATTGATAATAGAAATGATTCCTGTCCCGCCGAATTCTCAACCAGATGTCAGGCTCTTGCATACACAGCCTGTACTTGTACAAACTGTGTACAAAAACAGTTTGTATTTGTACATCTGTCTGGACCAGACAGACATTCACTTTGGCAATTTCCTCAAGTGCAGATTCATTTTTCCTGCCAATGTCCATTTGGTAATTTTGTGGCTTGAATAAACCCGCATGCACCGAGGCGTGTGCAGCGGTTGATGCAGACATGCCGCCGCAGTGCAGTTTTGGTGTCCATTTTAGCTTGCAATTGCACTTAACGCCTCCCCCAGCTCTGTCTAAGCACAGACGCAAGTACACTGAGCTATTTTAGTGCAACGGCCTAGGAGAGGTTGCACAGGAACATCTATCCAAATGTATGTTAATGGATGTTAGGCTCAATGCATTTCACCCCACTGAAATAAATCATTAAACCGCTAGCAAGAGAAAAAAACATTGATATGTGGCTGTTGAATCTGATGTGACTCAGAAAGATTGCACTCATCATGACGCATGGAAAATGGTGCCTAATTCGACAATCAGTCTGTGTTTGTGGCTCTCCTGGCCAGCACCATAATCAAGCTCTAAAAAATTATTCCTATTATCAATTCTAAATCATCAATTCTAGTTGAGAAGTATTTGTATTTTTCTTTCTTTTTTTGGGGGGGGTGGATTTCCCCCCCTTTTTCTCCCCAGTTGTATCCGGCCAATTACCACACTCTTCCGAGCTGTCCCGGTCACTGCTCCACCCCCTCTGCCGATCCGGGGAGGGCTGCAGACTACCACATGCCTCCTCCTATACATGTGGATTCACCAGCCACTTCTTTTCACCTGACAGTGAGGAGTTTTGCCAGAGGGATGTAGCGCGTGGAAGGATCATGCTATTCCCCCCAGTTCCCCCTCCCCCCCGAACAGGCGCCCTGACCAACCGACCAGAGAAGGCGCTACTGCAACGATCAGGACACATACCCACATCCGGCCTCCCACCCACAGACACAGCCAATTGTGTCCGTAGGGATGCCCGACCAAGCCGGAGGTAACACAGGGATTCGAACCAGCGATCCCCATGTTGGTAGGCAACGGAATAGAATCATTTGTATTTTTTACATTAACTGACACTACCATATTTCCTGGACTATAAGTCGCTGTTTTGTTACTCGTCTGGCTGGTCCTGCGACTTATATTCCAAAGCAATTTATACAATGTAATGTTGTCGGACAAATACACTACATTTCAACTAAAGCTTAATCTTGTAACTCAGTAGAAAATACTGTACCACCCAGAGAAACTGAATGAGAGTAGAACGGACACGAACTGTTTGCCGTGGTCATATGAGCAGTTCAAAAGAAAATGGCCAATGTTGTTAGTTGATATGGTGCCAACACACATAAGTGGGGCTGTAAATGTTCATACTAATCCACTGCTCATTTGGGCGCTACTGCAAAACCTTACTTCAGTGAGACCATGACTTGGAAAAAAAAAAGGATGCGACTTGCCACACATTGGTTTCTACAGAACTTTATTTTGGAAGTTAGCCTGCTACAACGGTCAAAGTTCTTTGCAATGGCAGCGGTTCAAATGAAAATGGCCACCACTCAGTCCATTCTGCTATGTTGACTTGAATGGGAATGTCCATTCTACTCATTCAGTTTCTACGGTACCACCATATAAATGCAACTTATACACCGAAGCGACTTTAATATGTTTTCTTTCCTCATAACAACGCGTTTTTTGCTGAGTGCGACTTGTACTCCAGTGCGACTTTTAGTCCGGGAAATATGGTGAGTTGCATAAGCTACGTAGGCAAGACATGATAATCAGCTTTAGAAAGACTCCTCCTAGTCCTGTACCAACCAGCACTAAAGGTTCTGGTATTGAGCTTGTGGGCAGCTACAAATATCTGGGGATTGTTCTCCACAATAAACTGTGCTTTGACACTCATGTTGCTTCAATATCAAAGAAGGTCCAACAAAGACTTTATTTCCTGAGGAAAATTTGTACATTTGGGTGTCCGGGTAGCGTAGCGGTCTATTCCGTTGCCTGCCAACACAGGGATTGGCGGTTCAGATCCTTGTGTTACCTCTGGCTTGGTCGAGTGTCCCTACAGACACAATCGGTCATGTCTGTGGGAGGGAAGCCAGATGTGGGTATGTGTCCTGGTCGCTGCACTAGCGCCTCCTCTGGTCGGTAGGGGTGCCTGTTCGGGGGGAGGGGGAACTGGGGGGAATAGCGTGATCCTCCCATGCGCTACGTCCCCCTGGTGAAACTCCTCACTGTCAGGTGAAAAGAAGCGGCTGGTGACTCCACATGTATTGGAGGAGGCCTGTGGTAGTCTGCAGCCCTCCCTGGATTGGCAGAGGGGGTGGAGCAGTGACCAGGATGGCTTGGAAAAGTGGGGTAATTGGCCGGATAGAATTGGGGAGAAAAGCGGAGGAAAAAAAATCCCCCCCAAAAAATGTGTACATTTAAATTGCTCCTCCCAGATGATGACTCTCTTTTATAAAGGTTTCATTGAAACAGGTTTAATGTACAGTATTGTTGCTTGGTTTGGTCATTTGACTCTGGCCAGTATAAAAAAAAGAAAAAAAAGTCAAGCCCAGCTTACTGACCTTTACAATAGGAAGGTGTTCAGAAAGGCTGCTTCCCTTCAGCCAGAGTTTGAGCTGTTACCCTCAGGTCATCAGTTGAGGATGCCCTGTATTAGGACTAAGAGATACAGGGCTTCCTTTGTCCCCACTGCCATCCAATTGTTCAATGGTAGATAGCATTCATCTGTTGTCTGCAGATCGCTTGTTTCCATGGTCTGTATATTTGAACTCCTTCGGTTCTCCTTGCCCGCTACGTCCTGTTGTTTTTTGTTGTCCATCAGTGATGTGTCGATTCTGCCTTGGTGTTTGTATGTTTCGTTTGTGTGAGAGTTTTATATATACCGTCTATATATACTGTCAAAACCAATTTCCCTGTAAGGGACAATAAAGATACTGTGCACTTTTGATCATTTTGTTCATAATAAAATGCTGCACACTGAAGTGACGCTGCTAACTGACATTTTGCTAAAGCAGGAATGCTGCAGTGAGCACGAAAGCACGGGACGCGAACTCGGGTGGAGCTTCCATAGGTGCAGATCTTGGTGTTGGTAGCAAATATTCAAACAGGAACTGTGTGAATTATCTTTCTTAAGATACAAGAGGAATGTGTGGCAAGCGGGCTATTGTTTAAGCTTTGGTTGGGAGGCAGAGATAATCAGAAGTTGGCAAACTGGTGAATAATAACATGAGTTTGTGCACTTTCTTAATATGTGTGTTGGTGTGTGTGTGTGTGTGTGTGTGTGTGTGTGTGTGTGTGTTGCAGCAGTCACTGCGAGAGACGTCTGAGGATGAAGAGGAGTGTTTCCCTTTGTGTTGACAGACAGCTTGAAAGATCACATGTTGGATCTTTTTAGCTCTGAAAGAGGAAGCGTCATTTAGTCCGCTTGCTGGATTGTCGCCCGCAAGGGAGTTTAAGGACTTAATCTAAAGGGGGGCCCTGAAATTGTAGCCAGTCCTTTATGTACTGTTTCAATGAAAATTCAAGAACAACCTGATGAGCCGAGCTTTGCAAATGTCCTTCCTATAGAAGAAATCTCATGGGGATAGTCATCCTCTGCATTTGACCCGTTGTGCTACAATAGGGAGCAGTGGGCAGCTATAGTGCAGTGCCAGGGGACCAACTCCCGAAGTTCTGAAAAGCGATCAGAAACTTGTTAAAAGGGTGCTTAATGTGTAGTAATGAAAGAGAAGGAAAAAGAGACCATTAAGATACTGCTGGGATAAGTTCTTGCTTGTCTTACCCACATGAAGGAGAACTGGATATGAAGCAGCAACAAGAAGTGTGGGCTTTGCAGACAACATTGCAAACCAGGGGGGGGAGCTGGGCTTTTGTGAAGGTATACTGTCACCATCCACTGCCTCCGCATGGACACATCAGTTCAGTCAGCTCCAAATTTTTCCCATTTACATTACATAAGGTGATGTTGAAAAAAATGACAGCGTCCTTTCTTTATATCTTCAGGGGTTTGGCATATGAGTGCCCAGAGGGTGAATTTATTTGTTTCAATTTATTTCTTGCTTACATCATCAAGATAAACCAATCACCAAATCGAGAAGACACACTTTGGGCATCCAGGTGGTGTGGAGGTCTATTCCGTTGCCTAGCAACACGGGGATTGGCGGTTTGAATCCCCGTGTTGCATCCAGCTTGGTCAGGCATCCCTACAGACACAATTGGCCTTGTCTGCGGGTGGGAAGCCGGATGTTGATAAATGTCCTAGTCACTGCAGTAGCGCCTCCTCTGGTCGGTCAGGGCACCCATTTGAATGGGAGGGGGAACTGGGGGAATAGTGTGATCCTCCCAGGCGCTATGTACCCCTGGCGAAAACGCCTCAGTCAGGTGAAAAGAAGCGGCTGGCGACTCCACATGTATTGGAGGAGACATGTGGTAGTCTGCAGCGCTCCCCTGATTGGCAGAGGGGGTGGAGCAGCGACTGGGACGGCTCAGAAGAGTGGGGTAGTTAGCCAAGTTCAATTAGGGGGAAAAAGGGGAGGGAAATCCAAAAAGAAAAAAGAAGGCACACTCAAGACTAGCTTGGACTGATGCCCAGTGGACATGGACAGCTGCCCATGGTCCTTGTCAACCATCTATCCAGTGAACCAAAGGCAACCCAGGTATTTGGTAGCTGTCTATGGATGGAATCAGACCAAGTCATCCAGGCTGCCTCAACTTCTGTTCTGCCCCCTCGATTGAGCTGGCAGGGATTCACCATGCTAGCTACAGTTTTGTTGGCATTTTAAAAATTCATAACAAAAGTACTTGAGAGTAGAGAAATGCATATGTTTCACTGTAAAACACAGTAATGCATAGCACTAAAACAGAGGAAAAGAAGGAAGCAGAGTTGCTTCCATCTGGGGCTCTAGTTGTCCCACTGGCTGTTCTTGTGGATTTTCCTCCTTCACATGGTACAGGCACTTAACCAAAGTATGAAGATTACATATGTGAGTTTGTGCACCCCAGCACACAGGAGACATGCCCAAACGTTCGTTTGATGAGGGTCAGATGTACAGAGAGAATCAAGACATACAGTTAAAGAGAAAAAAAAAAGACTTTTCCAGAAGCGCATAACCTTATATTTGCTCATCTTAGGCAGGATACGACTTAAAAGAATTGCTATGGACCTTGTGAGGCCATGATATCTTAGCACATGGGGACATGGGCTCTTTATAACATATTACAAAGAATGCTGCACGGGCTTTGTTTGTTGTTGTCTCCGAGGTACAAAATTTATGTCACATTACCTTTGCAAGCTGATCAGTTTGTTGGGTATTCAATGAAATTGTACCAGTGTCTACCAACTTTAGACTGATGGGCTGGTGGCATACTTAAAAAAAATGTTAGTAAGTATTAATAATATTTTGTATAAAGATAGCTGAAACTGCGACAAACAGCTGAATTCTCTGTTTGCAGCATAACAGCCCAGGCCTCAACAGGATTTGAGGTCTCTAAAATGGTCCAAGTAAAAATAGTAAAAATTAAATCCTGAAAGTCTTAGACCTGCAAGCAAAGCTCCATTCATAGGGTCACACTGTACTAGAGTCTATGACTACTACTACTACTTTCAGCTGCTCCTGTTAGGGGTCACCACAATGGATCATCCATTTCCATTTCTTCCTGTCCTCTACATCTTCCTCTGTCACACCAGCCACCTGCATGTCCTCCCTCACCACATCCATAAACCTCCTCTTTGGCTTTCCTCTTCTCCTCTTCCCTAGCAGCTCCATATTCAGCATCCTTCTCCTAACACACCCAGCATCTCTCCTCCACACATGTCCAAACCATCTCAATCTTGCCTCTCTTGCTATGTGTCCAAACCATCCAACCTGAGCTGTCCCTCTAATATAATCATTCCTAATCCTGTCTTTCTTCATCACTCCCAATGAAAATCTTATCATCTTCAACTCTGCCACCTCCAGCTCCTCCTCCTGTCTTTTCATCAGTGCCACTGTCTCCAAACCATATAGCATAGCTGGTCTCACTACCATCTTGTAAATCGTCCCTTTAACTCTTGCTGGTACCCTTCTGTCACACATCACTCCTGACATTCTTCTCCGCCCACTCCACCCTGCCTGCACTCTCTTCTTCACCTCTCTTCTACACTCCCCATTACTTTGAACAGTTGACCCCAAGCATTTAAACTCATACACCTCCATCACCTCTAGTCCTTGCATCCTCACCATTCTACTGTCCTCCCTCTCATTCACGCATAGGTATTCAGTCTTGCTCCAACTGACTTTCATTCCTCTTCTCTCCAGTGCATACCTCCACCTCTCCAGGCTCTCCTCAACCTGCACCATACTCTCGCTACAGATCACAATGTAATCTGCCAACATCATAGTCCATGGAGACTGCTGCCTGATCATCTGTCAACCTGTTCAGCACCATTCCAAACAAGAAAGGGCTCAGAGCTGATAATTGATGTAATCCCACCTCCACCTTGAACCCATGTCATTCCAACCAAACACCTCACCACTGTCACACTTCCCTCATACATATCCTGCACCACTCCTATATACTTCTCTGCAACTCTCGACTTCCTCATACAATACCACATCTCCTCTCTCAGCACCCTGTCATATGCTTTCTCTAAAGCCACAAAGACACGATGAAACTCCTTCTGGCCTTCTCTATACTCCTCCATCAACATTCTCAAAGCAAACGTCACATCTGTGGTGCTCTTTCGTGGCATGAAATCATACTGCTGCTTGCTAATCATCATCTCTCCTCTTAACCTAGCTTCTATTACTCTTTCCCATATCTTCATGCTGTGGCTGATCAACTTTATACCTCTGTAGTTACTACAGTTCTGCACATCGCCCTTGTTCTTGAAAATCGGTACTAGTATACGTCTTCTCCACTCCTCAGGCATTCTCTCACTTTCCAAGATTGTGTTAAACAATCTAGTTAAAAACCCCACTGCCATCACTCCTACACATCTCTAAGCCTCCACAGGTATGTGGAGGGATGGAGCATCTGGACCAACTGCCTTTCCACTCTTCATCCTCCATAACTGCCCTCACTTCCTCCTTGATAATCCATTGCACTTCCTGATTCACTATCCCTACATCATCCAACCTTCTCTGTCTTTCTCTCATTTTCTTCATTCATCAGCCCCCCCCCCCCCAAAGTACTCCTTCCACCTTCTCAGCACACTCTCCTCACTTGTCAGCACATTTCAATCTCTATCCTTGATCACCCTACCCTGCTGCACATCCTTCCAAGCTCGGTGCCTCTGTCTCGCCAATTGGTACAAGTCCTTTTCTCCTTCCTTAGTGTCTAACCTCTCATACAACTCACCATATGCCCTTTCCTTTGCCTTCGCCACCTCTCTCTTCACTTTACACTGCATCTCCTTGTACTCCAGTCTACTTTCCTCATCTCTCTGACTAGCCCGCTTCTTCTTTGCCAACCTCTTCCTCTGTATACTTTGCCACATTGTACTAGAGTACTTCCTCTAAAAGCAGGGACCTCAGCAACACCACAGCGGTACCTGAGAAAATATTCACCCAGAGATAAAGTACTTTCACTACAAAAGATTGAGCTCTGAAATACCTGCCATATGACAAAGCTATTTGTGACCATTGAGGATTGCTGGTTTATAGGTTATGTGGCCTTGCAAGGGTGAGTCACCACAAATATATCACACTAGTTTTCCTAAATGTGTGTTTCTCTGGCAACAATTGAGAGAGACGAGTCAAGATCAGTAGTACTAAAAATCAACCAACTATTACTACTGTGATTCTATCCTCTTTGGTCTTCCCCTCAGGTGTCTTCATAAGCTCCAATTGGTCCAGAATTCAGCTGCCCATATCATTACCAGAACTCCTTCCATAGATAATCTTACTCCTGTTCTTCAGCAACTCCATTGGCTCTCTGTTAAATACCGTTTTGACTTCAAGATCCTGCTCCTCACCTTTAAGGCCCTTAATAATATAGCTCCTCCGTATCTTTCTGAACTCTTTCATATCCACATGCCCTCCCACACTCTAAGATCCTCTTCTACTCTCCAACTCACTCCACCACCACGGGGACTAGAGCCTTCAGTCATTCTGCCCCCCACTTATGGAACTCTCTCTCACAAGACATTCACAACATTGACTCTCTTTCAACCTTCAAATCCCATCTCAAAACATACCTTTTCAAACTGGCATATTCAGCCTGATCCATGCTTCACTGAGTTTTGTGCAGATGATGATTTTATACCTATCTCTTGTGTTAACTCTTTATTGTCTACCCTGCTTTGTTTTGATTTTAAGCTGTTCGATACAGTCAGTGCTGCTTGTTTTTTTACTGTCTAATGTAAGGTGTCCTTGAGTGCTCTGAAAGGCGCCCACATATAAAATGTATTATTATTATTATTATTATTCAAACTCCCTTCACTTATGATGACCATTTCTAAATGAAACAGAACAGCAGTAGCTGTGTTGCTCAAAAAGCCTTGTTGATCTGTTTTCATATGTTCCAGGATGCCCAAATATCATTCACATGCATTCTGAAACTTTCATTGGGGTAATGATGTGGCTCCTATTAATTGCCTGAGCTCAAATAAAACATTTTTAGGAAAAACTGAAGGCATGTTTGGAAATGGGAGTGATAGAAATATCCTGCAACAACTAATGTAAACCTACTGTGCTTTGAGCCCATGTGTCTGTGTGGACTTTACCAGGGTATGTGCAATATCAAAATTCTGTACTACCTATACCCAAGTCAGTGATGGGCAACATGATCCACAAAGGGGTGATGTGGGTGCAGGTCTTTGTTCCAACCAAGCAGTTATACACATGAGTCTTCAAATCAAGGTCCTTAGCAAAGACTATCAGTTGACTAATAGACAGGTGTGTAACTGCTTGGTCGGAACAAAGACCTGCATCCACAGCAGCCCTTTCTGGATCATGTTGCCCATCCCTGCAAGATCAATGAACTGATGGGTTGGTGGGAAGTGTTTTCTATTATTTGACAATGGATTTGAGTAAGAGCTACTGGCAGATTCCCTTATCAGAGACACATGAGAAAACCATCTCCACTTCCCACAGGTTGTCCCAGTTCATTCTATATTCATTTATGTGGTCCAGGGTCTCAGCCATGTTTCAGTGCCTTATGGACAGGTTACTGTGCCCCCATGGCTTGTATATGCCTAGCATTATTAACCATAGTGAAAGCTGGAAGCAGCAGATGTAGCAACTGGTGGAGATCCTGATTTCCTTTTTTAGGCAGGGCTCATGGCCATCCCGGAAAGGTTTACAATTAAAGGTCAACAAAACACCCCAGTTTAGATAGACTGACCGTGGCCCCATCTGAGATTTAAGAAATGCCAGAATCTGGGGAAAATGTGGGGGATGGGCTACAGGTATCAAACGACCCCTCGCAGTTTTTTTTTCTTCAACATTTGGGAATAGCGCAGTCTACGCTGGACAATGCTCAAGTCAACAGCAACAATGGAGGGAAGCGAGAGCACTAATTCTATAAACCAACTATAAAACTATATATAACTATATATATATAACTATAACTATATATAAAACTATATAAAATCAAACAAAAAATATGTAAAAAATCACTATCAAATTAAAACTACTGAAAAATACAAAAATGGCAACTTTGGTCTGTCTCTTAATAACTGTATATTCTCTCTCTTCTCTCTCTCTCCCTCTTTCAATACATCTCTCACTCAGATACTCTGCTCTTCAACAGAAAAACTTGAATGTGCTTTATTTATGGTAGAAGGTGGAAGGGCATAGCTGGGGGGTTATGACTTATATCGCATCACATAGCCAAGCCTATAACAATCCACGGTTGAAATAATGCAGTTATAACCACAGAAGCAGCGCTTAGCTGAAATCCACTGCTTCGCGTATAGATCGTATAGCGTGCGCTAAAAAGTCAAAATAAGCACCAGGGTTGATGTGTCTGACTTGGACATGTCCAAGACAAGAACATCAGTACTCAGTGACAATAAGATGTTTTAGTGTTGTGTGGACCTTTAAACAGAGACAGTACTGCATCTTGGGTACCACCTGGGCTGCAGACACGTTCATGGGTTGAAGATGGAAAAATCCGAAGCTATTCCAAGTTGTTTCTGTCCCAAGTCAAAAAAATTACTCAAGATGTTATTTTTTGTGATGGCTGGTGTTTCGTATGGCCGGTTTTGTGTGCTCTGCTTTGCCATCTTGTTCTCTCTCTCCGTCTCTCTCTCTCTCTCTCTCTCTCTCTCTCTCTCTCTCTCTCTCTCTCTCTCTCTCTCTCTCTCTCTCTCTCTCTCTCTCTCTCTCTCTCTCTCTCCTCTACCTGCCTTCTCTCTAGGTGTGGAGCAGCTGCAAGTAATTAAATGAGCTGGCTGAATAAAAGGGGGCCTGAGGAGCAGCGAGGGCGTCAGACATTCTGTGGCCCAAAAGCCTTCAGCAGCACGGTTCTTGGGGAGTTTTTTCTTTCTTTTCTCCCCAAGTATTTTACTACCCAGTTTTTTTTTGTTTGCTTTTTATGTGTTGTGTTTTGGTTAGTTTAGTTTGTTATTTTGGTTTGTGTTAGAGATGTCTGGTAGTCCAGTTAGTGGGGTTTGTTTCTAGTTCAGCTCAGTTTACTCTTTACTTTTTGGTTGTCAAGGGGAGAAGAACTGGTTTATGCCAGCCTATTGCATGGTTGGCCCGGTTTCAAGATTCAATAATTTACTGCCACATCAACTTTACAGTCGATTTGGAATCAGTTTCAGTGTGCGCAAAGATAATAGTAAACATATAAGCTACACAACACATACAAGGAGTGTCCATAAAAAAATTACCGTTACAATTATATTACAATAACTCAGTTAATGCATCCATATTGCCCATGCCCTTAAAGCGACAAATCAAAGTGCACATGCTTAAGGAGTTCATACTTGTACAACCCGTGAAACTTTTAGGATGCTGATTGCATCATTCTTCTCCCATCTTTTGTTCTGTTTGGCAAGGATCTCACACTCTTTTTGCTTATTTTCAATTGCCTTTCAAGTACGATTCTTTTTTTCTTTTTACCATAAATAGTTGTTTGATTGTGGTTGGCATTTATTTTGATACTTGCTTTTGAAAATTGAGTTTAATCTTTGAGAGTTTGTCCCGCAACCTAGCCATGATAGATTCCATCGTTGCACAAGCAGCATTTGCTTGATATTACCGATCATTTTGGTTATGGTCTGCACTGTCTGGCAAAGGCGTTTTGCCTTGTGACTGGTACGCCAAGAACAAGTGCGCCTACTGGGAAGCAAAGTCCGTAGGAAAAGTTCAGACTTAAGGAGCTGGAGGTCAAAATGCGCCACTTGGAAATGAATTTGAGTTGCGGGAAATGGAAGAAGACTCTAAAAGAATACAGCGTCACGTGAAAGAGCTTGAATTAAAGCAGCCTTCCTCATCCACTGTGTCCACATCTCGGTCTCAGAAACCTCAGCCTGGTGAAGTGGGTGTGAATAAATGCATTCATTTGATTCCTGCATTTAGTAAAAAGAATGTGGAAAAATAATTAATCTTGTTTGAGCGTATGGCAACAACATTAAAATGGCCCAAGAATGTGTGAACTTTACTTCTCCAGTGTGTGCTGACCGATAAAGCTCAGGAAGCGTGAGCATCTCTGTCGCCTGAGTTGAATCTCGAGTATGA
This sequence comes from Lampris incognitus, assembly GCF_029633865.1. NCBI lineage: Eukaryota > Metazoa > Chordata > Actinopteri > Lampriformes > Lampridae > Lampris > Lampris incognitus. Next base: position 51,257,588 of record NC_079218.1, read on the forward strand.
GAACGTCAAAGCTGCTGTGCTTAGGGTGTATGAATCGGTGCCCAAGGCATATCGCCACAAATTCCACCACTTTAGGAAAGAGGACAGTCAGATGTATGTTGAATTCGGTCACGAGAGAGAAGCCTAGTTTGAATTGGTGTCACTCGAAAAAAGTCAATGATTTTGGCCAATACTTTTGGAAGAATTTAGAAACTGTTTGCCAGGTAAAAACGGTACTTACATCAACGAGCAGAAGGTATCCAAGGTATCCAATGCAGCTGTCCTTGCGGATGAGTACGTCCTCACACACAGGGAAAAATTTGGGAAGTTTCGTTCATCCTCACAGTGTAATGTTTTTGTTGTCAAACCCCCTGTCTTGTTGTCTAAGCCGAGCTTTCATATGGAGGTGAAGTCTAGTGGTAAAGAAGGGTTAGGGGGCTAAGGACAAGCTAGTTTTTCTTTACTGCAGAAAGCATGGCCACACCATAAACGACTGTTTTGCCCTGAACAAAAAGAACAAATGTCCTAACGCCATTAATCTGTTGAAAACTGAAGCTTTGCCCAGTCAGCCCTTTTTGGCCACGCCTGAGTTTGATGTGTATTTTATGTGTTTTATCATGAAAGGTTTTGTTTCTTTGACAGATGGCGACCCCAGAGTTCCTGTCACCATTTTTTGGGACAATGCAGCCTTGCAGTCCATCATTCTGGAAGGCCTGTTGCCATTGTCAGAAAAGTCATATGTCCTTCGCTTCCCTGCGAAAGAGTCATATGTCCTTCACTTGCCCACAGCAAAGTCATATGTCCTTCACTTCCCCGTGGAAGAGTGAGGCTCTAAAGTGTGTATGCCATGGAAAAAGCTTATTGTTGAGCAAAATCATGATCCATCTCTAACTACCCTTTTTGATGCTGTCGTTTCATGGGATAAAATTGAGAAAATGTCTACTAGTTACTTCTTGAAAGAGGATGTGCTTGTATGTATGTGAATGGACATCGCTTCATGTTTCCACGCATGATTGGAGTGTTGTGAATCAAACTGTAGTTCCACAAACCTAGCGGCACGAATTCCTCGAACTGGCACATAATAATCTACTCGCTGGCCATCTAGGAGTCAGTAAAATGTATGATCGTGTTTTGAGATGGGTTTTTTTTTGTTGCTCTAGACAAGGCTAAAAGGAGATGCGTGGCAGCACTGCAAAACTTACCATGTCTGGAAGGTCTCCAGTAAACCAACTCAGCCCATCTCTCCTTATTTGCTCTATTCCGTTCCTGTTGTTGGTGAGCCATTTGAGCGCATAATCGTGGACTGTGTTGGTCCTTTTCCCCGCACAAAGGGCGGTAACAAGTTCCTTTTGATAATTGTGTGCTCAGTAACTGGGTTCCCTGAGGGAACTACCATGCGCAAGAGATTGCGGCCTTGGTGTCCAGTTCACCAAGGCCGCAATCTCAAACTGGAAAAAAGTGCCCAACTTTTTCTCCCTCTTTGGGTTGCCTAAGGTAATACAATGAGTAATTATCAACCCGTGTATTCTAGGGTTGATCTTGTCCATGTCTTGGCCCTTAAACATTTTGAAGTTTATTTTAGCTCTGCTAACGCGTCTGCTGTTGTTTACACTAATCACCGTACACTGGCACTAGTTGGCTGCCGCTTCTCTCGAAGAAAAATTGTTAGTTTTAGCTGCACGATTTTATTTTTTTTAATCTTTTTTGCCGTTTACCATTTTATGTACGCTAATTCATAGGATATATCATTTATTTATTGTTTTGTTTTTGGGGTTTTTTTTGCACTTCTTATTACAACAGATTATCCTGACTTTAATGGCAAACTTTTTGTGGATGGCTGCCAATATTCAGCTGGATCTGCTCCCTACCGTCCTCTCCCCTGCCTGATTGAGCTCCCCACCCTTCGTCACTCTAGCACCGCTGGATTCTTAAGCTCACTGTGACCTGCAGTTACCATCCTAGCAGGCCCTGACAGATCTACAACACTTGTCAGAACCAGTAGGACTCCTTCCAACCCGGTCAGTTTGCTCATTTTAATCGTGGTCACCTTCTCAAAGCCTTCCTGGCACATAAACTGCTACGTAGAGGGAAACCGATGTTTCAATCAGAACTCTTCCAAAAAAAAAAAGGAACATACACATGGGCTCTGGCCAAGGTTACAACTTTAATCCAAGTTGCAATAATAACATCAACTGCATAACGTTGCACAGACGCGCAGATCATTTGCCTCGAGCTATAGACTACAGTCTACTGCAGCCTTAGCAAAAATGTGTGGCTGCCTCCACCCCCACAAACCCCGTTCACATTGTACTTTTTAAAAACTAGTCTCTGACCAATACTCCTCCAAACACTGACTGTTTCTGAAAACCAGTCCTTTGAGTGCCTTGCTTTTAAATGTTATCCACCAAAATCCCTAATGGTTATACTGATTTACCGCCCTTCAAAATCCAACTCATCCTTCATCCCAAGAGTTTTTTTTAACTTTCTTACCTCAGTATGTCCCACTCTCTCTAACATTTTGATATTGGGTGATTTTAACATACATGTGCAGTCCCCCAAATGTTCCATGGCTGTTGATTTCCTGATCCACCTGGACTCATTAAACCTTATACAACATGTAAATGGCCCCACCCACCACAAAGGCCACACTCATTATCACTGGAAATGTACCTGCTTCTGACCTAAACAACTTTGAGCTTGGCGTCTCTGATCATAAGGCTGTACTTCCACTGGCAATTCCACCCTCCGAGCCCCCCTCCACCCCCCACCCAACTCCACTGAGAGGGTCATGCAGTACCCCAATCTTGCACAATCTGGATACTGCCCTCTTTCTTGAATCCATAATGTCCACCCTCTCAACTGATTTTAAGTCACTCTCCCCCGATGAAATTGTCAACCACTACAATAGTCAAGTCAAGTCAACTCAATTATATTTGAATTTTAATATCAAAATTACAAATTTGTCTCAAGGAGCTTTACAGCAACACAACATCCTGTCCTTAGACCCTCGCATCGGATAAGAAACAACTCCCTAAAAAAACTTTTACTGGGAGAAAAAATAGGAGGAACCACAGGTAGAGCAATAGAGGAGGAATCTCTCCCCCAAGATGGACAACATGCAATAGATGTTGTGTTTACACAATTTACAGAATACAACATAGAAAGACGATAACAGAATTATAATGAAATTATACAATTTATGAAGTGTATGATGGGCAGGATGCCAAGCAGTGTCCAGACACCACCGGAACAGCCCAGAACCCACCTCAACACCCTCGCCCCTGAACAAATAAGGAAAGCCACCTTCCAGCGCTCCTCTCCCTAGTTCACTGATGACCTGCGACACATGAAGACTCGCGGCCACCAGTTGGAGAGGTTACATAGGAAAAGATGCTCTTACTGTCCATCTATTGGCCATCAGAGAACACCATACTGCCTACCCTGCTGCTCTAGAAGCTGCCTGCTCATCTTACTACTCTGCAATAATTAACAATGGCAAAGGCAATCCCAGAACCCTATTCTCCACCTTCAACCGCCTTCTCAGCCCCACCAACTCAGGTCCCTCAGCTGCCTCTCCAGAACTGTACAACCGTTTTTCTTTTTTCTTTAAGATCAAGGTCGTAGATATCAGAGCCAACATTGTAGCCTCCTCAGCAGCTGCGACCCTGCCCACCTGCCATCCCTTTTTCAATGGCTCCACCCTGTGCAGCTTCAAAGACGTTACACCATCTGCACTTTTGGCCATCATAACCAGATCCAAGCCCACTAGCTGTTCTCTTTACCCCATACCCACTCCCTTGATGAAAGCCTGCTCACCATCCCTGGTTCAATTCCTCACTACACTCATCAACAAATCATTTCAGAGTGGAGAGGTGCCCATCCATTTTAAAACAGCAGCTGTCACCTCACTCTTAAACAAAAAAAATCAAACAAAAAAAACCAAATCTGGACCAAGAAGTCCTGTCCAACTACAGATCAATCTCCAACCTCCCTTTCCTCGCCAAAGTTCTAGAGAAAGTCATGGCCTCACAGCTCCAGTTGCATCTTTTGGAAAATCAACTTTATAAAGCCTTCCAATCTGGTTTCCAGCCTGCACAGCGCATGGAAATGGTCCTGATTAAAGGTCGCCAATGACCTGCTGATGGCAGCAGACTCCAGGTCACCCAGCATCCCGGTCCTACTAGATCTGAACATGGCACTCAACACCATGGACCACAACATCCTACTCCACCACCTCAAGACCTACACTGTAGTCACTGACACAGCCTTGAAGTGGTTCACCTCCTACCTCACCAACTGGAGATATCATGTGTCACGGGGGGGGGGGGTGTTCTAGGTCCGATGACACTGCAGTGACATGCGGTGTTCCCCAGGGGTCAGTGCTTGGGCCCATCCTGTTTTAATCTACTTATTGCCACTTGGAAGTATCATTAGACAACACAACATCAACTTCCACTGCTATGCTGATGACACCCAAGTCTACATTAAAACACAACCCAATCCAACCAGCACAATCTCCACCCTCAACACCTGCCTGGAGGACATCCACTCCTGGATGAGTAACAACTTGCCCCAGCTCAACAGCAGCAAAATGGAGGCAATCTTAATTGGGACCACTAAAAAACTCGCCAATGCTGGCATCATTGGTCCCTCCCTCGATGGCCAACTCATTCCCCTGTTCTCTATTGTCACCAATTTTGGCATTAAGTTTGACTCCACACTCATTCCAAACCCATATCAAACACATCTGCAAGATTTATTTTTTTCACCTTAAAAATATAGCCAGACTGAAGCCATCACTTGCAAAAGATGACATCAAAATACTGATCCATGCACTGATCTTCTCCCAAATTGATTATGGCAATGCCTTTCTCTCTGGTCTTCCAGTCAAATCTATCAATCGTCTACAGCTCATTCAAAACAGTGCCACCAGAGTCCTCACCGGCTCAAAAACAAGTTAACTCACATAACTCCATACTTTCCCAACTCCACTGGTTCCCAGTCCACTACAGGATCAATTTCAAAGTTTTCCTCCTGACCTACAAAGCCTTAGATGGCAAAAGCCCCAGTTACTTCAGTGACCTCATCACCATACACAAACCCAAACCTTCGCACTCCTGGGGCATCCAGGTGACATGGCAGGCTATTCCGTTGCCTACCAACACTGGGATCAGCGGTTCGAAGCCCTGTGTTACTTCCAGCATGGTCGGGCATTCCTACAGACAAAACTGGCCGTGTCTGCGGGTGGGAAGCCGGATGTGGGTATGTGTCCTGGTCATTGCACTAGCGCCTCCTCTGGTCAGTCGGGGCGCCTGTTCGGGTGGGAAAGGGAACTGGGGGGAATAGCATGATCCTCCCATGCGCTTACATCCCCCTGGCGAAACTCCTCACTATCAGGTGAAAAGAAGTGGCTGGTGACTCCACATGCATTGGAGGAGACATATGGTAGTCTGCAGCCCTACGTGGTTCAGCAGAGGGGGTGGAGCAGCAACTGGGATGGCTTGGAAGAGTGGGGTAATTGGTCGGATACAATTGGGGAGGAAAAAAAAAACTTGTGCTCCCTCCGGTCTAGCCATTCCCCACTGCTCCACATCCATCCTACACGTATCCAGACGATGGGAGACCGAGCCTTCAGCTACTTTTCCCCACACCCCTAGAACTCCCTCCTGGACTACCTCAGAACTGCCCCTTCCATCAAGGTTTTTAAAACGGGCCTTAAAGCCCTTCTTTACCGGCAGGCCTTCTTTTAAGTTTTTTATGGTGGCTCATCCTTGAATCATTTTTTACTTTTTTTAAAAATTCTACTCTTACTTTATTTCTATTTTTTTTTACAGTAGCCCACCCCTCTTTATCTTTTTACTTTATTTATTTATTTATTTTTACTATAGTCTTTTATCTGTGAAGTGCTTCGAGATCTGTCTCCGCAGATGAGAACCGCTATACAAACTCAATTTTTATTATTATTAATTATTACTATTCCTAATCAAATGCAGAATTCAAATGGCCACTATTTTTGCAAGCCTTCAACGTGGAGGTCAGAAAATGTTACGGGTAGTGAAAATGTCCTGGCCAACGTGTTGTAATGTTGCTAAATGTTTTTTTTTAACTGTGTATAACTTCCATTGCACTCCCTTTTATTCACCATCTTCATATTTTCATATTTTCAAGAACTTTATTATCATTGTGCAAGCACAACGAAATTGCATTTGTGTCAACCTCAAAATGATGGACACATAAATGATAATAACATATAAAATATCAAACAATAAAAACTACAGAGTCTAAACAATGTAAGTGTAAAATATAAGCAGTATAAGGTATAAAATACAATACAGTTAACGATAAAATACAACTTACGAGGTGCAAAAACATCTGCAAAAATGCAGTAAAGGTACAGTGGACAGATATGAATTGGTTTAATGTGAGTAATTATTGCAAATATTGCACGTGCCTAACAGTGGCAGCACATCAGTCTCATCGGACTGAGGAGATGTCTGAGTTTATTAGTGCCACAGCTTTTGGAAAGAAGCTGTTTTTCAGTCTCTTTGTGTGCTTGCTGATTGATCTGAAGCGCCTACCTGATGGGAGGTGCTGAAACAGCTGTTTTCCAGGTGTGTAATATCTTTTGTGATATTCTTAGCTCTCCTCACACAGCAAGTGCTGTGAAGATGCTTTAGTGAAGGCAGCTCAATGCCAACAATGTCCTGTGCTGTTTCCCCAACACACTGGAGGGCTTTTTTTGTCAGCTTTTAAAAGTGCAGCTGCTGTACCAGGCTGTCATGCAGTTTGTTAGGGATGCTTTCGATGAAGAATCTATTAAAGTTGACAAGCAGCTTTTGGGGGAGGTCGGCTCTCCTTAGCCTCATCAGAAAATAAAGGCGTTGTTGTGCCTTACCACTGCTGAGGTGTTGTCAGCCCAGGACAGGTCCTCTGTGATGGTGATTCCGAGGAAACTGGAGCTGGGGACTCTCCACAGCCTCTGTGTTGATGTGGACAGGACTGCTTGTGATCTTCTTGGAGGTCTTACAGTCCACAATAATCTCCTTGGTCTTTTTGGTGTTTAAGACCGGGTTGATGTTAGCCCACCACATTGTCAGGTTCTGAACCTCCTCCCTGTATGCCGCGTCGTCACTGTCTGATATGAGTCAGATGACTGTCGTATCATCCACAAACGTAACAATGGTGTTTGAGTTGTGGATGGGTTGGCAATCATGTGTGAACAGTGCATAAAGGAGGGGGCTCAGCTCACAACCCTGGGGGACGCCAGTGCTCAGGATGAGGGTGGAGGAGGATGTGTGCTTGCCCAGTGTTACAGTCTGGGGGTGGTTGGTGAGGAAGGTCAGTATCCAATTACATATGGAGGGAGTTAGTCATAGTTTGTGGAGTTTGTCAATCAGTTTGTTTGGTATGATGGCGTTAAATGTCAAGTTGTAATCAACAAAGAGCATCCTGACGTAAGTGTTGGGTTCTTCCAGGTGAGAGGGGGCTGTATTTAGAGCCACACAGATGGCGTCCTCAGTCGATCTGTTTGCCAAGTAGGCAAACTGGTGTTGGTCTAGATCAGCTGGGACAGTGTCTCTGATATGGGTGAATACCAGTTGTTCAAAGCATTTTGAAATGACAGGGGTAAGAGCGACTGGCTGATAGTCATTGGGACAGGTTACCTCAGGTGTTTTGAGAAGGGGCACAATGGTGCTGGATTTGAGGCATGTGGGGACTGTACATAAGGATAGAGAGAGGTTGAAAATGTGTGTGAATACTTCTGCTAGCTGGTCAGCACAGGCCTGGAGTACACGCTCTTGTACACCATCAGGCCCTGTTGCTTTCCATGCGTTGATGCTGCGGAGATTCCGCTGCACCTCTGGAGTGTGTAGAACAAGGGTCTTTGGGTCTCCCAACAGTTTGAAACGGACAGGAGGTTGGTTATTTTCTTTGTCAAACTGAGCAAACAAGTTGTTAAATTCCACCACTAGGTTGGCAGTGTTGTTGGCTGGTGTACGCTGTGTTATTTACCCTTTTGTAATCTGTGATGGTCTGGATGCCTTGCCACATCCTCCGTGGGTTGGAGTTACTGAAGCCCTCCTCTATACGTAGTTTGTAGTTGTATTTTGTAAATCTGACACCTCTCGTAAGGGTCACTCTGGTGATGCCACAGGCTGATGTGTCCTCTAATTTTAAGCCTCGTCTCTTGCCCTGAGCAGTCGTTTGACTTCACTGTTCATCCATGGTTTCTCATTTGGGTACACTTGGATCCTTTTGCAAACAGTGACATTGTCCATGGATTAGTTAATGTATGACAATACAGGTGTACCCCTCCAAGTCTGTCTGATGGGCGAATATACTCCACAGTCCTAGAGTTGAGAGATGGCTCCCTCAGGCCAAACTTTAACTGTCCTGCTGGTCAGCTTAGCACTGATAGCAATGGCTTTGTGTGATGGGACAATAAACAAAGAGGGGTGGCCTGACCGTCCAGCATCCTTTATGTTAGTATAGACATGATCTAGGATGTTTTTCCCCCTGGTTTTGCATATTGATAGAATCTGGGAATAACATCTCTGAGGTTCGTTTGGTTGAAGTCCCCAGCAAGGAGGAAAACTCCATCAGGGTGTGTGTTCTGTTGTTTACTGATGGCGTCACGCATGTGTCCAAGTGCTAGCTGTGGTGGTATGTATATCCATCTATCCGTTATCCAAACCGTTCAACCTGCTCTCAGGGTCGCGGGGATGCTGGAGCCTATCCCAAAAGTCATCGGGCGGCAGGCGGGGAGACACCCTATGTATACTCCCATGAAAACAATTACTATATTCCCTGGGCAAGTGAAATGGTCAGCACTTAAGCATTTTATATTTCAGGTCCAGAGAGCAGAATTTATCAATTATGATCATGTTCATGCACCATGCTTCATTTATGTAAGTACAAAGTCTACCACCTGATTTCTCACCAGAGTCAGATGTTCTGTCAGCGCGATGGAGCAAAGGGCCTGCTAGCTCAACTGCAGCAACTGGTACGTTGTGATTCAGCTATGTATCCATGAAAATCAGAACACAGCAGTCATCTGTAGTTCTTTGTGTAGCGATACTCAGTCTGAGCTCATCCATTTTGTTGGCAAGTGATCTTACATTCCAGGGGGAGGAATTCTGTATGGAGCAACCCTTAGCCAGGCTAACAAACCAGCTCACTTTATCCTGCTTCTGTTTCCTCTCCCTGTGCCATCTGCGTTGCCTCCCCCCAGGGATAGGGGGACATTCCACACATACCAAGATGGCGACGCGCTGGATGCAGTGGCTACTGCGGCTCCCTGTTCAGTCCTATGTTTTCTTTGTTATTTACACGCTAGTTTTAATTTTATTTACAAGTGTAGGTCATGCACTCTTCTACAGCCGTCAGGAAATGTTAAACCTCAGAACGGATTACTCACTTCCCTCCACCATCACGAACAATTTCCACATCGATATTATCCGCTCACCGGTCTCGCAGTGGAAATGCTGCCCCCGTCGGCAACGTAAACAGAAGAGGGGGAAACGACATGGGCTACATAATAAGCTAAGTAGCGCTCCCTTCAAAGCTTTCCTCCCCAGCATCTTCATGGCTAATGTTCGATCATTAGCTAACAAAATGGACGAGATAAGACTCAGGCTGTCCTCTCAGAAAAGGCTGCAGAACTGCTGTCTGGCTCAACAGCAACATAGCCGACTCGGCAGTCGAGCTAGCAGGCCGCACAGCCTTCCGTGCTGACAGGACAGCGGACTCCGGCAAGATCCGCGGGGGGGGGTTGAGTATTTATGTAAATAACTCTTGGTGCAACAATATAAAGATCGTTGAAAGGCATTGTTCTGCTGATCTCGAGCTCCTTATGATTCATTGCAGGCCTTTTTACCTGCCCAGAGAGCTAACGGCCATTACCATCGCCGCTGTGTACATCCCCCCACATGCTAATGCTAAGGTAGCACTTTAGCAGCTACAATGTGCCATCAGCAGACAACAGACCAAACACCCGGACAATGACTTTATCATAGGTGGTGACTTTAATCAGGCTAACCTCAGGGCTGTATTGCCCAAATTCCATCAGCATGTCTCTTGCCCCACTAGGGGACAAAACACACTGGACCATCTCTATACAAACTTTAAGGACTCATACAAAGCTACTCCCTGCCTCCACCTGGGGCATTCTGACCACCTCTGTCTGTTCTTGGTCCCAGCCTACAAACCCCTAATAAAACGGGTCAAGCCAGCAGTAAAGACAATCACTGTCTGGCCAGAAGGAGCAGTCTCTGAACTCCAGGACTGTTTTGACAACACAGACGGGAGTATTTTTGCACATTCAGCTACACATGGCTCCCATATAGACATTAATGAACAGACATCTGCCATACTAGCCTACATTAACTTTTGAACGGAGAGTGTCACAACAGAAAAAACCCTGGATGACCAGTGAGGTCCAGCAGCTGCTGAAAGTCCGGGATGCAGCGTTCAAGTCAGGTAACTGTGAGGCCTGATCCAACCTCAAAAAGGGCATCAGAACAGCCAAACATAAATATTCCCTACGAATAGAGGACCACTTTCACAATAACTCCGATCCCCGGCGAATGTGGCAAGGCATTCAGTCTATCAGACTACAAAAGCTCCAATAGCGGTCCCACTGTCCATGATGCCTCCCTGCCAGACAAGCTAAATAATGTCTATGCCCGCTTTGACAAGGACAATACTGACCCAGCCACCCAGAAGACCAGGTGCTCACTCTATCGATCGCAGAGGTCAGAGAATCACTGCACAGAGTGAACACACGGCAGGCTGCCGGACCGGACAGCATACCGGGTCGAGTCCTCCGGGAATGTTCCGGCCAGCTGGCTGAGGTCTTCACAACTACATTTAACCTCTCACTGTCCCAATCCATAGTCCCGGCATGCTTTAAGACCACCTCTATCATTCCTGTCTCCAAGAAACCAACATCCACATGCCTGAATGACTATCGACCCATAGCACTCACCCCCATTGCCATGAAATGCTTTGAGAGACTGGTTCTGGCTCACATCAAAAACATAATCCCCCCAACATTCGACCCACATCAGTTCGCCTACCACCCCAAAAGGTCTACTGAGGATGCCATTGCCACTGCCCTGCAGTTTGCTCTGACCCACCTTGAACTTAACAACACATATATCCGGATGCTGTTTATAGATTATAGCTCTGCCTTCAACACTATCATCCCCGCCAAACTAACCACCAAACACCTCTCCCTTGGCCTCAACCCCTCCCTCTGTAACTGGACCCTGGACTTCCTGACCAACAGACCTCAGTCTGTTAGGTTAGGTGACCACACCTCCTCCACCCTGACCTTCAGCACAGGTGCCCCTCAAGGCTGTGTTCTGAGCCCCCTCCTTTTCTCCCTCTTTACCCACGACTGCCTGCCAACTCACCCTAATGCTATAGTTAAGTTTGCAGATGACACCACAGTCATTGGCTGTATCACCAACAATGCCGAGATGGCCTACAGGGACGGGATTTGGCACCTCACATCATGGTGTACTACCAACAAGCTTGTCCTCAATGTGCAGAAGACGAAGGAGCTGATTGTGGACTTCAGGAGGTCTAGAAGCTGCAGCCACTCCCCCATACACATCAATGGGGTAGAAGTGGAGCGTGTTTCCAGCTTTAAATTCCTTGGGAGTCCACATCAGCGAGGACCTTTCCTGGACACCAAACACTCAGGCCCTTGTGAAAAAGGCCCAACAACGCCTGCATTTCCTGAGGAGCACCTGTCTATCCCCCCAAAATTCTCACCAACTTCTACCACTGCACCATAGCGAGCATCCTGACCAGCTGCATCTCAGTGTGGTACGGCAACTGCACCTCAGTAGACCAGAAAGCTCTGCAGCGGGTCATCAAGGCGGCCCAGCATATCACCGGTACCCAGCTCCCAGCCATAAAAGACATTTATCACAAACGCTGCCTTCGAAGGGGTCTGAGCATCAGCAGAGATCCCACCCACCCCAACCATGGACTGTTCTCCCCCCTGCACTCTGGGAGGCATTACAGGAGCCTCAGAGCCCGCACCACCAGGCTCAAAAACAGCTTCTTTCCACAAGCTGTTGCCCACCTGAACCCGGCTACCCACTGAATGTCTGTAGATATTTTTAAATATTTTGTGCTCTTGCTCTTTTTTAACTTATTTTTAGCTTTTGGTCTTCATGTGTGTATAACTTATATTGTATTTGCTGTGTTTGTCTGTGTCTGTCTTGCACTGTTTGGTGAAGCCACAGCCCTCATTTCATTTTTAACATGTACCTGCATATTGTTTTTAATAACAATAAATTGAATTGAATGGAATTACACCTGATGGTCTGAGAATCTTATGCAGTATTATTTTTGAGTTGAAATAGTGTTCTGTACAGTCTGTGCCCAACCTTTAAATGTTCTTGGCGACTGTAGTGAATGTTTGCCCTCATTTCCTTAACTGGGGAGATGATAATATTAATAACAACAAGAATAATAACAACAAGAAGCACCGGTAAAGAGGAGCATGAAGTCTGTGCACGCCACCACTCTACTATTCACTGTAGGATGAATAGTAGAGTAGTACATTAGGGTGGGGGTGTTCCGTATAGCTGGTTTTGTGTGCTCTGCTTAGCTGTCCAGTTCTCTCTCTGTCTCTCTCCTCTACCTGCTTTCTCTCTAGGTGTGGAGCAGCTGCAAGTAATTAAGTAAGCTGGCTGAATAAAAGGGGACCTGAAGAGCAGCGAGGGCGTCAGCCATTCTAAGGCCCAACAGCCTGCAGCAGCACAGTTCTTTGGGAGTTTTCTTTCCCCTTCTTTTCTCCCCAAGTGTTTTCCTACGCAGCGTGTTTTTGTGTGTTGGGTTTTGGTTAGTTTGGTTTGTTATTTTGGCTTGGATTGGAGATTTCTGGTAGTCCAGTTGTCAGGTTTTGTTTCTGGTTCAGCTTAGTTTACGTTTTCCTTTTTGATAATTTAGGGGGAAGAACTGGGTTTACCGACCCATTGTGTGGTTGGCCTGGTTTCTTCCCCATCTTTTGTTGCGTTTGGCCAGGATCTCCAAATCGTTTTGCTTGTTCTCCACTGCATTTTGAGGATGATTCTTTTTCTTTTCTCCTTCTTCTTAATACATTCTTGTTTGGTTACTCGATGGTTGTGGCACCCTGTCACATGTTTCAGTCTCCAGTTCAGTCTTTGAGCCTCGTTTTTGAGAGGCTACCTTTTCAACTGACCAGCCATCTTACTGCCTTGGCCCAAAATTGGTACCTCAATTCCAATCCAGTAGACAGAACAATGTCAGGTATCTTCTAAAAAAAAAGTGAAAAAGGCTCTTTGTTGGGCTGCTCCTGCAATATTCTTACATTACACTTCCCTTCATCCTCCATATTGAACCACTGAATAGAGGGCTGCTGGCTGTTCGCTTTCAGGAAGTGTTGGTTGAACCAACTGGTGTACAGTAGGGCTTCTGACTAACATCTCCTCCGCTGGTAGCACTGGTGCTATCAACTTTCTCAGGTGGTTGCAACAGCACATGATTTGGTCACACTTTTTTTTTCTTTTTTGCACAGCGTGGTATTAATCAATGACCACACATTCTGATGAATAGTTGCCTTAATTTGTATACCCTAGTTTTGCATCAATGTAAAGATTCACAGTGAGTTCCTCTTTCGCTACGTTATAGGCAGTGTTGAACTGAGGACCATTTCATGTTCCTACATTGAGTGACTACTCTTATCCAACCGCTGAAACGTAGTCGGGAGGGGCTTAGTGTTTTGGGTCATGCGTCGGTCCCTGCAGGTTTTGTTTCATACTGTCATTGTGCACTTTCAAAGTTCCAAGCTTAAACTACGTTGAGCTGGTAACACGTTTAGAGTTGCATGAAATGGACAGGCCACATTGCCTACAATACACACACAGCATAGCTTTCCCCTCACCCTGCAACCACGGGTACTGTATTAGCCATAGTTGTTGAAAGTAGTACTTTTTCTTCTTCACTGGCTCAGTCATTCTCTCCCTCCCTGCACTTTCATCATCAGTGACATCTAAATCACAACCTCTTGTTGGGTTTCCCTCCCCACCAGCATCCTCATCTCTCTCCTCATTTTGCTTTACAGCTATAGCCTGCTTCATTTTTGGAACACTGGATTGTTGCAAGATTTGGCAGATTTGCCAGTGTTGCCAGATTGGGCAGGAAATCACATTTGGGTGGAAAACCCAGAAATTTAGACTCACAAATGCTCAAAAAAATGGTTGCATATGCATTGCAGTCTGGAGCCCTGTTCAATAGAATTTTGCAGCATGACAGTAGAGTAGCGGGGGAAAGATTGTCTTGCCATCAAGTGGGCTGATATCACATCTGCTTCTATCTCCTGGAGCACCACTATACTCTCGTTGAAATCACACAACAATTCATTCATTCATTCATCTTCAGCCGCTTCTCTGGGGTCGGGTCATGGTGGAGGCAAGCTAAGTAGGGCACCTCAGATGTCCCTCTCCCCAGCAACACCCTCCAGCCCCTCCTTGGGGATCCCAAGGTGTTCCCAGGCCAGATTGGACATATAGTCCCTCCAGCGAGTTCTGGGTCTACCCCCACAGTTGGTCGTGCCTGGAAAACCTCCAAAAGAAGGCGCCCAAGAGACATGCTAATCAGGTGCCAGAACCACCTCAACTAGAGTTTCTTTCGATGCAAAGGAGCAGCGGCTCTACTCCAAGCTCCCTCCTGATGTCCAAGCTCCTCAACCTATCTCTAAGGCTGAGCCCACACACCCTATGGAGGAAACGCATTTCAGCCGCTTGTATCCGTGATTTCACCCTTTCGGTCACTACCCAAAGCTCATGACCATAGGTGAGGGTTGGAACGAAGACTGACTGGTAAATTGAGAGCTTTGCCTTCTGGCTCAGCTCCCTCTTCACCACAACGGTCCAGCACAACGTCCGAATTACTGCTGATGCTGCACCAATCCGTCTGTCAACCTCTCACTCCATCCTACGCTCACTCGTAAACAAGACCCCGAGATACTTGAACTCCTTCACTTGAGGCAACAACTCCTCCCCAATTCACACACTCACACCAATTTAGTAACACTGTTATAGATGCAGATTTAATTATCACTCATTTGTACATGGTTTTATAGTCACTTTGTTTCAGCGAAATCTAATAGTTGGTGTAAGAAACTTCTTTTCCTTCTCTGACAACTCTTGTTTGGTCACTGGATGATGTCAAACAATGGGACGATGTGGCCAGAAAACCATAGCCATCAATGCCACACTGGCTAGTGAGATGCAAATTAACCCAATTAACATCTTTATGTGTTTTTCAGGAGGCTTGGGAAAGAGGCCTGTGGATGGAGAGGAGTGCACTTGTTTTTGTTGCGTTGCACTTTTGCCTACAAGGGAGTTTATGTATAGTTTGTGGGCTTAATGCAAAGACTCTCTCTGGGCAAACATTTTTTACGGATCATTTAACTTTCATTGAAAACCTGCACTGTAACCTTTGAACACGATCAGCTCATTACAGCCGCAAAACTTAAATGCCAAGATACTGCAGGCCGCATGAAAAAAAATCACAATAAGCACCATGTTAATTGTCAGTAAGGCCAATCAGTGCATTAGAGGAAAGGAAATTAGAAAAAGAAAAAAAACTCAGCAACTGGCTTTTTTTCTAGAATTAAATGTAGCATTCAAAAATGATTTTGCTTGCCACAAGTGGAAGTGGAATCCTCGCAATAGATGACGGAACAGTTGGTACAAATATGACGAATTAAAGCAGAAACTGTATGCCCTGCCGACTGCTTTAAAAACTACTGGCTCTTTGATTGGCAGTGAGCTGGTTTAAATCAGTAGCCAGGTTGCCAGCGTTTGCTAATGTTGTGAACTCAGGGCAAATATCTATTCAGTTGCAGGAACTAAAGTCGAAACTTACAGCTTACATGAGGAAAACAGTGCTTAGGTGCCAAGTTGCCTAATTCCTGCCTAATATTTTCCTACTGACGAGACTTTTATCCATTTGGAAAGTTCCTGCAAGTCACAGTCAAATGGGTTACTGCAGGCTGTGTGTTTAGGTGATCTTTTCTTGAATAATACTATATTCCATCAGTTAACGGGTCACATATAATAGTAACAGCAATGGATATCGTCACCAAAACAGTTTCTACTTCGGGGGGTGAGTCTTGCCTGTGCAGTGGAGAGACACTACTGTAGGCTACTGTCCTTTGCTGGGCCTCCTGTGTCTGTTGTGTACCCTGCAGTGTGTGCGAATGTGCGTCTATTTCTGGACATGTGAGATGTCTAAACTTCTGAGCTCACACACAAGAAAACAAAACAGACATGTCCCAGGAGAATTAAGCAGCTGAGCCTGATCCAAAGGAGAAACATAGACCAGTCAACTCATCATAAATTCTAGTTCAAACACACACACACACACACACACAAACACACCCATTCATGCACACACACACATATACAAACACAGATAAAACCTATCAAACACTCATAACACTGCCACGGCTTTTGCTGTAAACGATTAAAGCAGTTTTATGAAAGGTTTGAGACCTTATTTATAAAGTCTGCATGGAATGAACGCAGCTGAGGTCTTTAATGGGTGGCTGTAAGTAAGGAACTTACCTTTTTCTTGTGGCTCTGTACTGTGTTAATCTCTTATTTTGGCCAGCGAAGTTTGTCCCTTGGATTTCTTCTCTTTCAAGATGGGGGCAGAAAGTTTCCAAACAAAGTTCCTGTACTCAGACCCGGGTTATTTTGAATCTTCCAGATTCCGGTCCTGCTTCTCGCCTGGTGGTGGTTTTTTTTTTTTTTTACTGCTCCATGCACTGCTAACATGACAGCAATGACAAACCGGGGGTAGGAAGGAGAGAGAGAGATGGCGGTGAGCGTCGGAACACGCAGGTGCATACAGACTGCGCACACACACAAAACACCCAGAGACTGCACGCCTCAGACGCCGCAGCTCCCCGCACGGAATGAACACGGCTTCTTTTCCACTGGGTCCCCTTGTGTGGGACTCCAACTTTACTCCACCTCCCTCCGCCTCCCTGTGTCTCCCCTCCCTCTCTCCCCCGTCAGGCCAGTAGACACATCAGAAGCAGCATAACAAAGAAAGAACGTAGAACTTACGGGTTCCTCAGCTCGTGCCTTTAGGAGAATTCTCATAGGTGCAAAGATCCCTGGTCTTCTCCCTGACTGCATGGTTGCTCCCAGATGCCTTTAGCTGCAAGAAAAATAAAAATATGAACCTGTTTACTCTCAAGATAGACAGACAGACAGACAGACAGACAGCTAGATAGATAGATAGATAGATAGATAGATAGATAGATAGATAGATAGATAGATAGATAGATAGATAGATAGATAGATAGATAGATAGATAGATAGATAGATAGATAGATAGATAGATAGATAGATAGATAGATAGATAGATAGATAAATAGATAGATAGATAGATAGATAGATAGATAGATCTTAATGGAAGATCAGAAGGAGAAAGAAGTGGGGAATTGCCTCTGAAGCTGCTTTAGTCTAATTACAAGCTATGCAGCATGATGCTGTGTGGTCAGTTTCATAACTCCAGCCCTTGTTTTCTCACGTACTTCCCTTTAACCGTTTGCTGTGTACGCCACACTCCCTCATGGTAATACAGCATCAAGGTAACTCAAAGCTGAATCCAGATCCCACGCGTTAAATAAAAACGTATTAAAATGCTTCAAAAGATGCATTAAAAAAAAAAAAAAAAAAAATATATATATATATATATATATATATATATATATATATATATATATATAAAAAGTGAACTCATTTTAAATTATTTGTGATGCTTGCAATAGTCTTTATTTCTGGTTGGACCCCTCTGGCATAATAAACTAATAATAGCTATATAAACACTAAAATAACACAGCCAACTGGCCTCGCTGAGACAGCCATATTGACAGCAGCACGAGTGAGTCAGGTAAATTGTGTTTTTGGCTTGTTTCTTCAGGTCTTGTAGTGGAGACCAGCCTAAACACAGGTACTATATTTAGGAGGAATGTGGGAACCTGTGTGTCTCTGCAGGAACGCTGCCGTGGCCGTACCTGTCTGACTGCTGTGTCTGACTGCCGTGTCTGACTGCTGCCCTGCTCACACACGCCGCACCGGCCCTGCAGTCTCCGGCTAATTCGGCCCATTTGGAGACTACATGGTGCCCGGCTAACTCGTGACAGCTGTGTCAGCCCCTATTAGAAGTCAAGATGCCGAGCCATGTTATACAAATGCTGCAGGCCAGCTCTGCTGACAAAAGCCATAACCTTGATGACAAAAGGTTATGGAATACATCATGATTTCTTTTCCATCTTAGAATATTTTTTTTGGGGGGATTATCTGTATGCTGGAACTGTGTTAAAAAGTATTACTGGTTCATAAATTTGTATTATTTGTTCTTTGTTGTTGGTTTGGAGTTCTTGATTAACAATATCAACACAAAAATATGAACAAGTTGCATTACAGCATTTCTAGTTTATATAATTTTCATTATGGTAATGCTTTTGTTTGTGCTGCTTGTGTGCTGCAGTAGTGCAGTATAGATAGGGTGTTATGTGCACCATGCTTGTTGACATATTTTGGTCTTATTTCTATTTCTTATTTATCTTTTATTTCTGTTTGTTTCTGTTTCTATTTTCTTATCTCGTATCTTGTCAGTTTTTAGTTATTAGAGCGTGAGTGTCTGTAATAGAACTCAATCTCCCCTCAGGGATAAATAAAGTATTCTGATTCTGATTCTGATTCTTTCTAGGTCTATGTGAAAGCATATATTTAAAAGTATAAAACTTTTGGTAACACTTTAGTATGGGGAACATATTCTAAGTACAAAAACTTAATTTAGAGTAATTTAACACTATTAACACTTGTACTTTTGTGTTTTGTTATGTAAGAACAGACCATATTCATTACGTATTAGTAAGGGAGAATAACTCTTCTTGTGGTACTACCACCTTATAAAGTCCATACTAAGCAAAGCATATATTGAGATGGTACTACTAATAACCAATAATTCTGAGGTTATAGAGGGAAAACTCATAGTTAATGGCTTACTGGTTGTATAATAAGGCCATGCAGAATACGGCATTAATAAGTGCTTAATAAAGACCAATGAGGGCCAATATGTTGCTAATTTGCATGCTAATACGCACCTAATTAATGGTGTATAAGTTCCCCATACTAAAGTGTTACCAAACTTTTTTAACTAAATTCTTGTTGAAGTGTAAATAACTCCGCTGTACTGGAAATATGAAGAAAGAAGAAGAATACACTTTATTTTGTCATTGTACAGGTTACAGTGAATGTGTTCTCAGCATTTAACTCATCCTATTGTATAGGAGCAGTGGGCAGCTGCAGTGGGCAGCTGCAGCGCCCGGGGACCAACTCCAGTTCTTCTTTACATCGCCTTGCTCAGGGGCACAGACAGGAGTGTTAACCCTAACATGCATGTCTTTTTGATGGTGGGAGGAAACCCACGCAGACACGGGGAGAACATGCAAACTCCACACAATGGGTCCTGGGTGAGGCAACAGTGCTAACCACTGGGCCACTTTGTACGTTCCTGTACAGCAGTGGGCACACCACTTAAGATTCAAACATACCAAATATATATTTATACTCCAAGAGCGTGTGCTCTTCAGATATCTAGCTAGCTAGCTAGCTAGCTAGATAGATAGATAGATAGATAGTAGTAAAATGCATGCATGAAAGAAATAACCTAAAAAATATGTTTTCTTAAAATCTCAAACAAATAAAACTGATAGTGGGCTAATAAATTTAAATATATCATCCATCCATCCATCCTTTTAAATGTGTTTCTTTCTTGTTCCTCTTAGGCAACTGAGAATGCATTGCAGAGGAGATGGAGACCTCCTGCTGTCCTACCGTGAGTGTGACCGCTGTACAGATGACAGATAGTGAACGCAGAGCTTCACTGGATGACAGCCATGGCCCCTCATTCAAATATACACCGTATTTAGCATCCATTTGTATGTGTTTCAGTACCACCACCAGGGACTGTACTTTTGACATATTTTGCTGACGTCTCAGTGACAGATATAAAACCGTTTAACACTCACCGGCCTGTCTCGGACCCTGGCTCGCGAACACCCTCTTTGTTAAAATGCCGGCTACCAACGCGGGTATGGCGGCTAATGGCGGAGTCGTCCCTCCGGGTGGCGACAATCCATTTTCGCCTGGTTTCCGCATCGGGGGGAAACGTAAGTAAGTACTTTGTTGTACTTACTGGAGGCTTGGCACAAAGGCTCACGGCAATGTTCAGCTGGCGTGCTGTCGGTACGTTGAAACCCGAACTTCTTTTTCTGAGGCGGCGTCGCCATTTGACAAACGTCATATGAACCGCGCGGCTAGCGGAAGCGGAAGCGGAGCGGAAGTGAACAAGCTGGCAGAGGTTTTACCGGAACTACGTCTTTACCACTGCGCCCGCATAGGTTATTTAGTTGCCACACGGGGCGTCCGGGTAGCGTAGCGGTCTCTTCCGCTTCCTACTACCACGGGATCGCCGGGTCGAATCCCCGTGTTACCTCCTGCTTGGTCGGGCGTCCCTACAGACACAATTGGCCGTTTCTGCGGGCGGGAAGCCGGATGTGGGTATGTGTCCTGGTCGCCGCACTAGCGCCTCCTCTGGTCAGTCGGGGCGGCAGAGCACACTTGGACGGCTCCAAGGAACGGGGTAATTGGCTAGATACAAATGGGGAGAAAAAAGGGAGGAGGAGGAGGGGGGGGAAAACATTTTTGGTTGCCACACTTAATATTTTCTGTTTTTGTCTCAATTTGTGTTGAATGTGTATACTCGTGTAAACTACTAATAAGACACGTTAGTCCCTAGCTAACGGGTCTGACCCTTTAGCCGAGCGGTTAGTGACGTCGCCTTGTGGCGCAGTACACCTCGTCTCAAATCCCGCACCGGGCAAGAAAATAACCGGTTACATTGGTGGCAGCGGTGGGATCCGGAAGTGTGCAGATCCTCAGAAGTCTCTTCGGAGCGCGGGAATAACAAAGCGCGAGGGCGCGCTTCCGGGAGAGGGTGACGACTGTAAACTACTAATAAGACACGTTAGTCCTTAGCTAACGGGTCTGACCCTTTAGCCGAGCGGTTAGTGATGTCGCCTTGTGGTTCAGTCCACCCCGTATCGGATCCCGCACCGGGCAAGAAAATAACCGGTTACACTGGTTTCTTCAGTAAAGAGACAGTGGAGAAAACAACAGCGTTGGGTTGCCACAATTTGGTAGTGATTGCAGCTCAGCTTTATGCTCTTTAAAAAACGAGTTAACATTAAGTGCAACCTTATATTCCCTGAACTGTGCCTCAACACAGCAGTAGATGACCATGACCCGTGGTTCTCTGTGTGAGGTCCGACTCTCCCCAGCTCCAAGCTCCAGTAGTATAAGTCTCGTTGGCCTGGATGATTCTTTAAAGCCTACTGTACGATCTCCCTACATGGGCCCAATGTAAGAGGCGCGCTTCAGTAAACACAGAACTGCTTATTTAAGATAGGATAGATTATCCCTTAATGAGAGAACTGTCTTGAATGCTCTGTTCTCAGCAGCGTGTCCACTTTCCTCCGTCCATAAAATTCATAAAATCAAGTGGACCACAATAATAATGATAATGTCCTGGTATCTGCTCACTTTCGGTCGTTCCCACAAACCCATGCAGGAGGCAGAATGCAGTGAACACCATTTAACTTCCCTTACCTCCACCCCATGCTCACCGCAGAGCTCGCCTGCTTCCATCTCCACCAATGACAAGTCATAAAGATCATTCTACTGTTGACATGAAGAAGTTCATTATTTACCAACAACAACCATTCTGGGTACTTTATTCGCACGTGGGCTAGCTAACTTAATGTTACTTAGGGACTGCTAGCACAAAGAAACCCCATTATTTTGTCCAGAAAAACTGTATAGAGAGTTTCAGGCCAACCATGTATGCTAAGCCTGACCTTCTCACTGCCATGAAATTAGGTGAACAAATCAAAAGAATAAATCACAGATTTTACAACAACCGTGTAAACCAAATGTTCACAGACCGGCTTCCTGATAAAAGGTACCGGTGGAATGTTATTACCTGTATTTTCCATTTTATGTTGTTGAGATCTCATCACAACTTGGCTGGCTAGTCTTACCCCGCTAACTTCCATCATATGGATCTCCATATTCATTAACATTAATGGTCATTGAGCTGCAAAATAATTGCTGACTCACCCACTTTGTTTGGGCCCTCGTGTGACTGTGGATGACACCCAACAAGTTGTTGTATTCTGGGTATTCAACAAGTGAAACATTTGAGAATTTGTAGGTTAGTTGGTGATTTGGACTCGTTCTTGGACACCCATTGTTAGAGTCCCCAGCATGGCATGGAAGCCACAGGTCATGTGAATGGTGACTACAGACATCTTGTTGTCAGCACACCGTTAAGCATTTAAGTTCCATCTCCCCCATTCACGTAGAGATGGCAGCCTCCTCATGTCTGATACACAACCAATGACTTTCAATGTTGACTGATTCATACAGACAACAACGATTCGGGGTGAAGATTCTAGCATACTTATACTCCGCCCCCCCCCCCCACACACACACACAGCAGTATTAGTGTTCCCCACCTCTTTCCATTCTACAGAAATAAGAGATTGGACGTTTTGGGGGACAGGAAGGGGGAAGTGGTTGGTTGGGAGCAGACCTTCTCTGTAATGCTGTTTGTGTGTGTGTGTGTGTGTGTGTGTGTGTGTGTGTGTGTGTGTGTGTGTGTGTGTGTGTGTGTGTGTGTGTGTGTGTGTGTGTGTGTAACATCTATCTTTTTTGCATGTGTTATGTGTCTGGGGACAACAGTATTTGGACATGTAAGCATTCGGGCTGGCAAGTCTGTCGATCTATCGATCTATCTATCTATCTATCGATCACTTGTCAGAAAAACATAATACTGCTGGGACAATTATATCAATGAGAAAAAAATCAGTAATGATGTTTTTTGCATAATGCATCTTTTTAAGTGATATTTCAGATAATTCTCTCGTTTTAACAATCAGAAATTGAAATCACCCTTGCATGCACCAACTATGTCCAAAATGATCAAGATCATGAAGTGAGATTCATGATCAAGATTCATGTCAAGTCAGATGGCTCTTCAGTTTGTTCTTAGATAGAATCCAGTGGCAACATATATGAACAGGATCAGAATCCAGTGGCAACATATATGAATTTATCAGAATCGAGTGGCAACATTGTATGAACAAGATCAGAATCCAGTGGCAACATATATGAACAAGATCAGAATCCAGTGGCAACATTGTATGAACTAGATCAGATCCAGTGGCAACATATATGAACAAGATCAGAATCCAGTGGCAACATTGTATGAACTAGATCAGATCCAGTGGCAACATATATGAACAAGATCAGAATCCAGTGGCAACATTGTATGAACTAGATCAGATCCAGTGGCAACATTGTATGAACAAGATCAGAATCCAGTGGCAACATTGTATGAACAAGATCAGAATCCAGCGGCAACATTGTATGAACAAGATCAGAATCCAGTGGCAACATATATGAACAGGATCAGAATCCAGTGGCAACATATATGAACAAGATCAGATCCAGTGGCAACACTGTATGAACAGGAGTGTTCTGATACAAGTCGTCTGGCTTCTCCACATGAAACACTGCTAGTTCAACAGCTGACTGTTTCTACACATCAATAAACACACAACTTACACAACTTGGAATACTTGTGGCCTCATAGCACCACCTAGTGCCTGGGTGTGTATATGTGTGTGTGTGTGTGGGGGGGGGGGGTGCGACCCTGTTTATTTGTTGTGTGCATTTATAATCACAAGTGAAGGAAGCACGATCTCCTGAGCCCGTGTATATGGCAATGCAAATAGGATAGAGTATTTATTTTATTTATTTTCAAATGTAATTTATTTTCTTAACCAGTAAATTATCCCCTAAAATACTTCCTGTAACAAGTTCAAAACAACAGTTGAATGCATAAACATATGTTAACAAGGTCGGTGTGCTGTGCAGTGTGCCAGTTTAAGGAACTGAATTATCCTGGTAAGTTTTAACAGTATTTTCTCCATTGGCATTATGAAAGCAACGTGAACGTTTACATTTGATAAAAAGTACTGTGGAGGTGTTTATAGTTTCCCTTTTCTTTAACAAAATAACAAAAACAAAAAAAAACCCCCAACATTAAGACAAGCCATGTAATACAGAGGTGGAAATGTTTTGCACATTTATGGTATACTGATAATTCGTCTAAAACATTAGGAACAAATATGTTGGAAGCCCCTCATAACCACTATCAGCAACAGGTTAACCAATTTCGTCTCCTTCTTCTTCTTCGTCTTCTTCTTCTTCTTCTTCTTCTTCTTCTTCTCTCGGTTTACTGGCGGATCGCAAAGTACTTTAAGGTGCATACCGCCAACTACTGTACAAGAGTGTGTAACATCATGTCATTTTACCCTAGTAGACCAATTTACCACGCGCGCGCGCGCGCATGTTAAAGATAACCTAGTAGTTAAAGATGACTTAGCATGGGGTCATCTTTAACTACTAGGGTTATAAAGAATAAGCGTCCGTGCTGTGTTTAGAAAAGGGGAGCACGAGTGAACCTCTCGTATTTTCATTGTGGTACTTCTTCATCTTTGAATGTTTCTGTTTGTCTACTCACTACAGTAAAAGCTCTGCTGCAGGTGTGTTGAAAGCCAAGGCAATAAATAATATCTAAGAGCAACGTGTTGTTAATCGTGATCGTGACAGTGGAATGACTTGGATAAAGACACAGAACACGGACCATGTTGATATGGCTGCATGATAAGGCAGCACAGGCCACTGGTCACACATGGCGAGACTAGTATAAATCAGAACACAACACAGTTCTTCAGTGTACATTATAAACCACGTAATGCCAAATTCTCTTGTTTACAGCGATCAGCCAAAACATTAAAACCACCTGCCTCATGTTGTGTAGGTCCCCCTCGTGCCACCAGAACAGCTCTGACTCATCGAGGTATCGACTCCACAAGACCTCCGGTGGTGTCCTCTGGTATCCGGCACCAAGCCATTAGCAGCAGATCCTTTAAGTCCTGTAAGTTGCAAAGTGGGGCCTCCATGGCTCGCACTTGTTATTCCAGCACATCCCACAGATGCTCGATCGGATTGAGATCTGGGGAATTTGGAGGCCATGGCAACACCTTGAACTCTTTGTCATGTTCCTCAGACCATTCCTGAACATCTTTCTGCAGTGTGGCAGGGCACATTATATCCTGCTGAAAGAGGTCCCTGCCATCAGGGAATACTGTTACCATGAAGTTGTGTACTTGGTCTGCAACAATGTTTAGATAGGTGGTAACGGCAAAGTAATATCCACATGAACACCAGAGCCCAAGTTTTCCCAGCAGAACATTGCCCAGATCATCACACTGCCTCCGCTGGCTTGCCTTCTTCCCATAGCACATCCTGGTGCCATCTCTTCCCTAAGTAAACGACACACATGCACCTGACTATCCACATGATGTAAAAGGAAAAAAACCCCTGATTCATCAGACCAGGCCACCTGTTTCCATTGCTCCATGGTCCAGTTCTGATGCTCATGTGCCCATTGTAGGCGCTTTCGGTGGTGGACAGGAGTCATCATGGGCACTCTGACCGGTCTGCAGCTACACAGCTCCATATGCAGCAAGCTGCGATGCACCGTGTGTTCTGACACCTGTCTATCACAGCCAGCATTAACTTGTTCAGCAATTTGAGCTACAGTAGCTCTTCTGTGAGATCAGACCAAACGAGCTAGTCTTCACTCTCCACATGTATCAATGAGCCTTGGGGACCCATGACCCTGTCGCTGGTTCACCAGTTGTCCTTCCTTGGACCACGTTTGGTAGGTACTGACCACTGCATACTGGGAACACCCCACAAGACCTGCTGTTTTGGAGATGCTCTGACCCAGTCTTCTAGCCATCACAATTTGGCCCTTGTCAAAGTCACTCAGATCGTTACGCGTGCCCATTGTTCCTGCTTTCAACACATCAACTTCAAGAACTGACCATTCACTTACTGCCCAATATATCCCACCTCTTGACAGGTGGCATTGTAACGAGATAATCAATGTTATTCACTTACCTGTCAGTGGTTTTAATGTTTCGGCTGATCGGTGTATATGAGCTATGTATGTATCACAACAACCCGTGGCCATTCAATGGTTCAACACTTTATGGGCATGCTTAATATTTCAGGGGTCAACAAAGCGTGTGGGAACATTCTGGAGATTGGGTTTCGATACTCACAGCAAAATTTACAGATAGAAAAGCATCAATATTTGGGTACAGTCTTCAACAATAGAACTCAATTAACACATTTTCATGGTGCTTTAATGTATGCCCTAGAGATAAGAGCAACATAAAGCTTACCATACTTTACTAAAAAAAGAATTGGTTACTATTCTTGTGGTAACAAAGGGTGTTGGTTAGCTTTCTCCTCAGGTTCTGGCTTCGGCTATAACTTTTTAGAGGGTACAAATATGCTGGAAGAAAATGCACAACAGCTATAACAGCAAGAGAACATTCTTTAGCGTGACATCAGTGGTGGTGATCATACTCATTTATTTGTCATAACAACTCTTGCAGGCTTCATCATAATCCATAATCACAGTAAACCGCCCTCTTAAGTAACATCACAATAGTGATAACCCTCCACTCAATCTGACTTAAAGTGATAAATTTCATTTTGGGGATGAACTGTCGTTATCTACTTGCCCTCATGCCAGTAGAAACCCAGATGAGTGTTGTTTCCATGCACCACTGAAGGAGTTATCCGACAAAATATCAGAGCGGTTTTGCTCCAAACAATTGAAGTGACTGGTGGCCAGTTCATTAGGGTTCCAAAAAATGTAGGAAAAAAATGACCATTAAAGTACTGCAAACACCTTTTGCAGCAGAATCCAAGTCTTCTGAAGCTATACAATAGATCTGTGAGGGGAAAAGGCTAAAATTTAAATCATTAATTACTACACATTTGTTTGTTCTAAAATGTGCAGACACTCAAAAGGATGATCTTGCGAGAACATTCACTAGCAAGGACCATGCCACAACAATGAGAGTTTACAGCTTTACTGAGGAAAGGATGTATTGGATGATGGGGATGAATGATGGAAGTGAGGGTGAGGATGGATGTGGATGTTGTCTGATTAGGGTGGTCTGAGACATCTTGACATACGGTGGCTGCGGAGGAGACTCAGAGTGGGGGTTCCGTCTTAAGTGATGGTTTTCCCGAGCCGACTATGGACCCCAGATTGGGCCTGAAAAGAGGAGAGAAGAATAGGAGGGAAGAGGGGATGTAGGATGTGAACAGCGGTAGGGGGAGGGATGAGACAGGAGGGGGAATGCGAGAGAGGGAGGGAGTGGGGGGGGGCAAGAGAACGGAGACAAACTGTGCTGGATGGGTTGACCAGGTATAAGTACGCTTGCCAGGTGATTAGAGCAGTAGTTGAAACGTGGCCCTGCCCAGAACCTTAGTTGACAAGTTAACTTCATTTCACTAGAAAGGACCATGCTGTAACAATGAGAGTTAACAGGTTTCATGATGAGGAAGTATTGGTTGATGGGGATGTATGATGGAAGTGAGGCTGAGGATGGATGTGGAGGTCGTCTGATTAGGCTGGTCTTGGACATCTCGACATACGATGGCTAGGAAGGAGACTCAGTGTGGGGGTTCCGTTTCAGGTGATAGTTTTCCCGAGCTGACTATGGACCCCAAAAATGTCGGATTAGATGGCACTGAGGTGAGCATGGGCTTGACCGAGGTTGTTGAGATTATTGCGAATGTAAGAATGATATGCCTGAGATAACTAGTGACCAAGACCTTGAATTGTTGGATCTGAGATGTCCAGTCTGGCTGCTGTGAAAGCTGTTCCGATGCGGAAGGAATGGATATAATAGTGTTCTGGAGATATGCCGGAGATGCAAAGAATTTGTCAGAAACACTTGTTAAACCAGAATCTCCTGGCCATTTTCCCAGTTTCAGTAAGAAAGAGTGTGTCAGTCATTTGCATCATACCTGGAACAGACATATTTAGATAGCGGCTGGTATGGGCCAAGGTCGTAGTCTAGATGGAAGCTGTAGATGGGAAATGAAGCTCCTAATTGGTCAGTTTTACTTATCTGGATGGTGAATATGAGAGAGTCGGGAGTGTGAACAGTGATGTCTGACAGATTGATATGAAGAGATGGATTATAAGTAGAAGAAGTTGGAATGAATTAAGAGCACCATATGATGCACGAGAACATGGATTCTAAGGTTAGGTCGACTGAGGCAGATGAGCAAAGGATGCAGAGGCTGAGGAGATCAGATGTGAGCGGCTAGCGTTTTGCAGAGAGGGCAGGTTCTTGATTTCGCAAGCCTTTCAGAAGCATGCGTGGGAATGGAAGATAGAGGGACAGTAGTGGCTGGTGACCATTTTGAAGAAAAAGTTGATTCTCGACAAGCAAGTCTGGATGGTAGAGGAGTGAAACTTTTAAGCGCGTTTGAACGTGGCTGATAAACTTGCAGATAAACATATGATGTCTAGCGAAGGAAAGGAAAGTTGGGGGGGGGGGCTGATGGTGCTGGCTGTGGCCCTGGAGGAGGAGGCTCCGTGACGTTCACGAGTGATGATCCTGGAGGTGGGTAGTTCAGGTGAGGATACTGGAAGCGCGGGAGGCTCAGAGTTTACTGTGGCTGGTAATGCCAGGTAGAGTTGAAAGAACCTAGTTTTATTGTCAGAGCGACTGAAGAGAATGCCTTTCCTCCGGAGGGCCATCTGAAGGCAAGCAACGCTCCAGTCTCTGATGTTTGTTTCGGGAGTTGGATGTGGAGAAGGCTGGTTCGATGGAGGCACACCTCAAGTGCGCTGAGGAGGGGTATTGGGAAATGGTCTTGAGGGAGGCCGCTGACGAGGAGAGGAATCGAGGAGGCTTATGTCTCGATGTCGTCTATGTCTGTCACGACCGTCAGTCCTGAGTCTTGTGGATGGAGGAGAGAAAGCCTGGGATCGAGTCAGAGTTGGAGAGATCTCATTAGATGGGCTTGCACGAGGGTGCCTGCATGGCCGAGCAATGTGTATCGTAGAGTGCAAGTGGCTTTGGTGAGAAGATCGGCTATGGGCTGACTGCTGTGAGAATAACATGACTGGAGAAGAATCAGTGTCAAGTACGATCGTTGCCTGAATCGGATGAGTTGATTTGCAGTTCGGGAGCCATGGTAAGTTCGTTTTTGCGTTACTTTCAGAGGTAGCCTTAGTCTGTCATCAAGAGAACGGAGACAAACGGTGCTGGATGGGTTGACCAGGTATAAGTAGGCTTGCCAGGTGATTAGAGAAGTGGTCTAGGCGCAGTAGTGGATCTAGAGATTTTTTCCTGGGGTGGCAAAGGGGTGGCAAGACTGTGTCCCAGAGGTGGCAGCTGCCACCCCTTGCCACCCTGTAGATCCGCACCTGTGAGGGGGAGGGGGGATTCTAAATCGGTGACTTCTGTTTGAGATGAGTTTGGTGCGGGTCTCATTGACCTTCACCATGCATGTACATAAAATATACTTTAAAAACATATTATCGGATTTATAAATGGGGTGGCAACAGGGGTGGCAAGACTGTGTCCCAGAGGTGGCAGCTGCCCCCCCTGTTGCCACCCTGTAGATCCGCCCGTCTAGGCGTGGCCCTGCTCCCTAACCTTCTACCCAAGGACACTTTCGTGTTTTTGTGTTGAGAATGTTAAAGATGTCTTTAAAATCCACAGGTCGATATGCAACGGATCCCGTCCGCCCCGCCCACCGGACTGTTAAAATTAAAATAAAGAAATAAAAACAAGGACAAAACGCTGTGATTAACTGTTAGGGTTAGGGTTAGTTCCAATAGCGGAAGGCTACGTTAACCTACCCATGATCTTCAGCGAGTTTGAAAGTTGTGCTGAGCGTCACGGAAAAAAAAAGAGGAAAATTCGTGTCCATGTACACGTAAATGTCGGACTATTTCACAAGCTGCCCTGAGACGGCTGGTTTGAAAGTGAGGGGGAAGGGAAGATCTTCAGTAAATATTAGCTTAAATTTCAGCGTTTTTCTCTCGCCAATCTAAATTGGGCTGCACGAGCTTTTCTTTTTTTTGCTGTTTTTGGAACTCTAATGACTTGGCCACCATTCACTGCACTTGTTTGCAAGCTGCTCTGACAAATTTTTTGAACAACTTCTCCAGTGTTGGATGGGAGCAGAACACTAATCCAGGTTTCAAATGGCACGAGGGTGAGAAGACAATGACAGACTTCATTTTGGGGTTTAGCCATCACTTTAAATCCTCTCCAAAGCTGTGGTAAAATGGCCTTAAAATATGATAAAGATGCTTCAGGAGTAACACTTGCAGTAGTGTTTTCTTGGGAACTACTCCAGGATTACATATGGTGTACATTACACTACCTGCTTACGTTTGGTATATTACGCAGTTTGATAGGGTTGTATGTTTCAACTGACAGAAAACACAGGACCAAGAAACAAATTATTCGTATCTAGACCGCTCCATATAACAAAAATAATATAAAATAATAAAATAAGGAGGGGGGGTGTGTCTACACGTTACAGAACAGTTGATATGCCAACTATAGAAATTGCGTATTTCTTCATTCTCTGAAGATACCTGCAATGAAATGGAATAATCAATAGGATATTCCAGAATGATACAAAAATAGCATGTATTACATCAAGCACTCAAATTTTGTGACATAACTGAGAATATGTACCCAACGTTTGAAAGGGAAGTTGTAAGTCAGGCTTTCAGGAACTGATAGGACCAAAGGCCATGATGCACATGGAATATCTTAAGTCAGTGCAGACAGATGATCTCATCAACAAAACTAGCAAAGTTTTGAGTACACAGTTCATTGTTAGAGGCCAAGATATCACCCAAAACTGATTTTTCCTTATTGCTAACAGCATCCTAACATCCACTGTCCATCTTCGTCCTCCTCTTGCGGCTTATTCCCCGTTTATCGGGGTCCATGAATGGATGGACCCTTGATGGTCTATTCATTCATTGCCAATGGATCCATTGACCCATATTGCCTTAAAATACTGCCCGTGTATAAATACCTTCGTGAGAAGTTTACAGAAAGCACTTGGCTACAGTCAACTTGATGCAAATTGAAAAACCTCCATTATGATATGAAATTCACAGGGACAAAACAAGTTCTAACCTACCAACGTCAGCCCTTAAATACTGCAGGTCACTTCTACATCTGATTGTCAAGGGTCACTTTTCTGTTGTGCTTTTTCCACGGGGCTTTTACAGACCAAATATTAAAACAAATCTTTTTGTGAATATTTCATATTTATGAGCAATGGAAAGCTATTTTCGGATTTTGTTTTCGTCTCTCTCATCACAGTGTATGAAGTGGCAGATATATATATACTATTTTTTTTGTTTTTTGTTGCCCAGAGCCCAAATTCTGCATATCCAAGCCTGAGGAGCCACAGATGCCACCTCAACAAGGACTTTTCATGGCACGAAACCTGAGTGACACTATCAAAAACCATCCAACATCGAAAAATAACCATATTTCTTTAAGCATCCCTAGAAGGTGTAGAGACTTTAAACTCGGCAGATAATGACACGTCCTGCAGTCCAACCTGTAGCTCACATTTTCACCTACATCCATACATACAGTATCGTCTTATCCATGAGCAGTTTGATTGCATTCGTCTCAATGAGCGAGTATTTTCCATGGAGTCTGTGACAGAAGCTGGGCATTATTTGGAGTTAGGGTGGGTTTGTAGCAATAAGAGCAGGGAATAAATATTTATTCAACAGTTCGGAGCCAAACGGAGAAGGAAGGTGGAGCTGCGTACTCCTCAGTCCTGCAGCAGCATTTCTCTCCAGTTGAAGCTGTGATTAGGTCCGTGAGTCAGAGGCAGAATGGGTGGATCGACCAGCTGCCACACCCCTGTGTCTCCCATTTCCTCGCAAGCACAGAAACCAAGGTAGGGAATCTGCATACAGAAACAGGGGTGGAGGATAAGGATGTGTACGTTACTCTTACAGAGACACCAACCTCCAGAGAAAATGTAACAATAGCCCTCCGGCACAGACAGGGACAGAAACCGCTAAAGAAGCAGTGGGCAAACCTTTCGGACCACTTGGACAAAGTCCTTGGAGTTCTGGGGACTAAGACCTTGCATCTGGCGGGTACAGGCCTCCAGGGAGGAAGCATGGGCCACAATCAGGACCGTGTTTCCTGTGTCAAAGAGGGGACGCACAAAGCACCATGTAACAGAAACACCTTAAGACCACACTTCCGATGGACACTCACACTATTTTAGAACGCCACGTCATGGAGAAAGATATAGCAGTCTTACCAAAGTTTTTGCACTCTGCTAGGATCTCACGGGTCACCTGGAAACTCCTGCTGATGTACGTGTCATAGGACTCTGACACCATCAGCTTATTGATAGAAATATGAGGTCTAGGGATAAGAGAAAAGTCAGAGTATGAAAACAGTAGATTGGTTACAAAGTTTGAATCTCTTCTCTTAGCTTATTTTTAATAGTTTTTTTCTGTTTGTAATTTTCCCCCTTTTTCTCCCCAGTTGTACTTGGCCAATTACCCTATTTTCTGAGCCGTCCCGGTTGCTGCTCCGCCCCTTCTGCCAATCCGGGAAGGGCTGCAGACTACCACATGCCTCCTCTGATACATGTGGAGTCGCCAGCTGCTTCTTTTCACCTGACAGTGAGGATGTTTCACCAGAGGGATGTAGCGCGTGGGAGGATCACGCTATTCCCCCCAGTCTCTCCCCCCCGAACAGGTGCCCCGACCAACCAGAGGAGGCACTAGTGCAGCGACAGGACACACACCCACATCCGGCTTCCCACCCGCAGACATGGCCATTTGTCTCCGTAGGCACGCCCGACCAAGCCAGAGGCAACACGGGGATTCGAACTGGCGATCCCCATGTTGGTAGGCAACGGAATAGACCGCCATGCCACCCAAATGTCCCTTATTTTTAATAGTTAATGAATCAGTATGATGGCATACCTATATGTTGTGTCCACACTCAGGTTAGCAGCAGCCAGCTCAGCTGGAGGGATCCAAGAAGGTAAAGAGGTGCCTGAAACCCATTTCGTCCACTCAAATAATCCAGGCTCCACGCGGATTTTAGTCTTACCCTCTTGCTGGAGACCTAAGAGAGGATGGGATTACGTGAAAGAGAGGAGCAACTTCTACTTGTTGAAGATGTTTCTTCAGAAGAATCAGGTCATCCTAAGAATCAGCCAGCCAGGTGGATGTCAGTGAGACTCTGTAGCTGGGAGTCTGGACTGTGAACCATGCTGCCCTATCTTTATATCCAGTAGAATCCCCATAAATACCTTGATAGAAACACTTGGACTTGATATGTTGTAACTTTGTCTTCCTCGCCTATACTCAACTTAAAAGGACGGGCTTGTTATCTGTTCAAATCCAAAGAATAAAATGAAATAAAATAAAAACTTGGGCTTCAGATTTGTTTTACATATTCTACTGATACTCACGGTCTCCACCAAATAGAATCAGATCAACGTGGCCTTTGATATGTATCAAGTTTGTGATACTTTTTACGTTACACATTTTGACAGACTTCATTTCTTTGTTTCATCCCGCCTGTTATCGTTCCACCGAGCTTGTATCCCTCAAAGATATCAAGTTGTGTAACAGGTTTTTTATGTAGCTACATGACATGGCCCATCAGACTGTGTAAGCCATGTGTTTACTGTTGTCCATTTTCACTTTAAGGTCCCATGAAACGGCATTTACAGTATGTGAACTTCTGCGATTTGGCATATATCTACTACTACTACTACTACTACTTTCGGCTGCTCCCGTTAGGGGGCGCCACAGCAGATCATCTGTTTCCATCTCTTCTTGTCCTCTGCATCTTCCTCTGTCACACCAGCCACCTGTGTGTCCTCCCTCACCACATCCATAAACCTCCTCTTTGGCCTTCCTCTTCTCCTCTTCTCTGGCAGCTCCATATTCAGCATCCTTCTCCCAATATACCCAGCATCTCTCCTCCACACATGTCCAAACCATCTCAATCTCCCCTCTCTTGCTTTGTCTCCAAACCGTCCAACCTGAGCTGTCCCTCTAATATAATCATTCCTAATCCTGTCCTTCTTCATCACTCCCAATGAAAATCTTAGCATCTTCAACTCTGCCACCTCCAGCTCCACCTCCTGTCTTTTCATCAGTGCCGCTGTCTCCAAACCATATAACATAGCTGGTCTCACTACCATCTTGTAACCTTCCCTTCAACTCTTGCTGGTACCCTTCTGTCGCAAATCACTCCTGACACTCTTCTCCACCCACTCCACCCAGCCTGCACTCTCTTCTTCACCTCTCTTCTGCACTCCCTATTACTTTGAACAGTTGACCCCAAGTATTTAAACTCAGATGCCTTCGTCACCTCTACGCCTTGCATCCTCACCATTCCACTGTCCTCCCTCTCATTCACGCATATGTATTCCGTCTTGCTCCTACTGACTTTCATTCCTCTTCTCTCCAGTGCATACCTCCACCTCTCCAGGCTCTCCTCCACCTGCACTCTACTCTCACTACAGATCACAATGTCATCCGCAAACATCATAGTCCATGGAGACTCCCGCCTGATCTTGTCCGTCATATGTCTGAATTATACACATATATCAGGTATATGATATATATCGTATATATATCATATACCTGAATGAAATGGAACGGTCAGGTGGAATTTTGTGAGGAGAAGGAGTTAAATTTCATCCATAACAGCTGAGCATTTTTAGAACAATGTGTACAACAATATGCTTTTGGGTAGCTTCAACTCCACAGTAGAAGATCACTCGTCCTCTTTTTGTTAGGGTACAGCCATAGTGCAGGATGACAGAACTAAAGAATGTCAAGTCAATTTCATTTGTATGGCCCATTATCACAATTTTTTTAAAAAATTGCCGCATGGGGCTTTACAGCAACACCACATCCTGTCTTAGACCCTCGTATTGGATAAGGAACAACTCCTTAAATAAATAAATGCCGATAAATGAGGCAGTATGAATTTACATGTCTGTGAATGTTCTCATTCATCCAGGTCATAGTTATCCAAAGGAATTGAATCAAGTGCAACTGGACTTGTTATACAGTGCATGCCGAAGGTATTCACACCCCTTCACTTTCCCCACATTTTGTTTTGTTACAGCCTTATTCCAAAATGGATTAAATTCCTTTTTTTTCTCATCAATCTACACACAATACCCCATAATGACAAAGTGAAAAAGATTTTGTAGAAATTTTTGCAAATTTATTAAAAACAAAAAACTGAAATATTGCATGTACATAAGTATTCACACCCTTTACTCAGTACTTGGTTGAGGCACCCTTGGCAGCGATTACAGCCTCAAGTCTTCTTGGGTATGAAGCTACAAGCTTGGCACACCTATATTTGGGGTATTTCTCCCATTCTTCTCTGCAGATCCTCTCGAGCTCTGTAAGGTTAGATGGGGAGCATCGCTGCACAGCTATTTTCAGGTCTTTCCAGAGATGTTCAATGGGGTTCAAGTCTGGGCTCTAGCTGGGCCACTCAAGGACATTCACAGACTTGTCCCGAAGCCACTCCTTCGTTGTCTTGGCTGTGTGCTTAGGGTCGTTGTCATGTTGAAAGGTAAACCTTCGCCCCAGTCTGAGGTCCTGAGCGCTCTGGAACAGGTTTTCATCAAGGATCTCTCTGTACTTTGCTCCATTCATCTTTCCCTCGATCCTGACTAGTCTCCCAAGTTCCTGCCACTGAAGAACATCCCCACAGCATGATGTTGCCACCACCATGCTTCACTGTAGGGATGGTATTAGCAAGGTGATGAGAGGTGCCTGGTTTCCTCCAGACGTGACGTTTGGCATTCAGGCCAAAGAGTTCAATCTTGGTTTCATCAGACCAGAGAATCTTGTTTGTCATGGTCTGAGAGTCCTTTAGGTGCTTTCTGACAAACTCCAAGCAGGCTGTCATGTGCCTTTTACTGAGCAGAGGCTTCCGTCTGGCCACTCTACCATAAAGGCCTGTTTGGTGGAGTGCTGCAGAGATGGTTGTCCTTCTGGAAGGTTCTCCCATTTCAACAGAGGAACGCTGGAGCTCTGTCAGAGTGACCATCGGGTTCTTGGTCACCTCCCTGACCAAGGCCCTTCTCCCCCGATTGCTCAGTTTGGCTGGGCGGCCAGCTCTAGGAAGAGTCCTGGTGGATCCAAACTTCTTCCATTTACAAATGATGGAAACTACTGTGCTCTTCGGGACCTTCAAAGCTGTAGACATGTTTTTGTACCCATCCCCAGATTTGTGCCTCGATACAATCCTGTCTCGGAGGTCCACAGACAATTCCTTTGACTTCATGGCTTGGTTTCTGCTCTGACATGCACTGTCAACAGTGGGACCTTATATAGACAGATGTGTGCCTTTCCAAATCATGTCCGATCCATTGAATTTACTACAGGTGGACTCCAATCAAGATGTAGAAACATCTCAAGGATGACCAGTGGAAACAGGATGAACCTGAGCTCAATTTTGAGTGTCATAGCAAAGGGTGTGAATACTTATGTACATGCAATATTTCTGTCTTTTATTTATAATAAATTTGCAAAAATTTCTACAAA
This sequence comes from Lampris incognitus, assembly GCF_029633865.1. NCBI lineage: Eukaryota > Metazoa > Chordata > Actinopteri > Lampriformes > Lampridae > Lampris > Lampris incognitus. Next base: position 51,294,263 of record NC_079218.1, read on the forward strand.
ACCTTTTTCACTTTGTCATTATGTGAGAGAGCGAGTGAGCGCGAGAGTGAGAGTGAGTGATGAAATCAATAATCCGATGTAACTTTTCATGTCCAACAACCTTGGACACATCATGATAAAACTTTCAGCAACTTCACTTGTAGATGACTAATATTGTGTTTTGTTGTACCTTTATCCATAACTGTTCTAAGCTGTCTCAAGAACCGAGTGGGCGTGGTATACTCCTCATTAATATTCATGAGCTGACTTTTGATTGACAAGTACAAGCAAGGCTTGGCGGTGAGGGTAGGCGGGATTTCATATTTTGATGATATGATCTGATTGGCTGTATGTAAATGAGTATGTCTGATGACATCATGAGTGTCAGAAAAAAGATCATCTGAGAGAAGCTGAACTAGGAGATCTAAAATAGAAAAATCTCAAAACTGAATTTTATGTTATACTATTTTTTTTTCATTAGAAAGAGACTACAAAATGCATGACAAGTGAAGCAATAAGTGACATTAGAAAACATTAGCGCTTCAATTTCGGTCCAACCACCCCCCCCCCCTTTTTCTCCCCAATTGTACTTGGCCAATTACCCCACTCTTCCGAGCAATCTCGGTCGCTGCTCCACCCCCTCTGCCAATCTGGGGAGGGCTGCGGACTACCACATGCCTCCTCTGATACATGTGGAGTCACCGGCCGCTTCTTTTCACCTGACAGTGAGGAGTTTCACCAGGGGGACGTAGCGCGTGGGAGGATCACGCTATTCCCCCGTCCCCCCCTGAACAGGCACCCCAGCGGCCAGAGGAGGCGCTAGTGCAGCGACCAGGACACGTACCCACATCCGGCTTCCCACCCACAGACACAGCCAATTGCATCTGTAGGGATGCCCGACCAAGCCAGAGGTAACACGGGGATTCGAACCGGAATCCCCGCGTTGGTAGGCAACGGAATAGACCGCCACACTACCCGGATGCCCAATTTCGGTCCAACTTTATAGTCCCTGGAATGAGTCCTTAAAAATATTGGCACCACCACCCAGATAGACCATGGAATGTTTCTCCACCTCTTAGGGTTTCTGCTAATCCTATGTTAATGCTACTGACACCAAAGTGCCCAACGTTTTCTAACAGGCAACACAGAAATCAACAGTATGATGCAACATGGTGTCAAGTACAACGATGAGACGCAGCTGGAGAGAGTGCATACATGACATGAGCATGGTTGTGTTCGTCAGAGCACAGTGACAGTGATGAAGATTAAGGGGGTCCAACCTTGTATCATGTTCTGAGCAGTCTGGACACAGCGCAGTGAGGGGGAGCAGTAAACAAAGTCCACTGTTGTGTGGCTTTCCAAAAGGGCCTCGCCTGGGAAGACCCCGCCCCCCCAAAATAGATAAAGAGTAGAAAAAAAAATCAAAAAACAGAAAACACATCATTCAAGGACATTGATACTGGGAATTCTCCACTGCCAAACAAATGAATATGGTTGAGTTTTAACAGTTGATGTGGTGCTGTCTGTTAGTGAAGGCCTCCTACTGGCTGGTCTGCCAGACCTGCCTGGTGTTCACCCTCACCACGACCTGCTGCTTTGTTGTGCATCTGGCTTCTATTGTGAAGACCTAAAACAGTACGCCTCATTTTTCCAAGGAAAGTCCTACTTGACAGTAACGACCCCCCCCCTTTTCTCCCCCAATTGTACTTGGCCAATTACCCCACTCTTCTGAGCCGTCCCGGTCGCTGCTCCACCCCCTCTGCCGATCCGGGGAGGGCTGCAGACTACCACATGCCTCCTCCGATACATGTGGAGTCGCCAGCCGCTTCTTTTCACCTGACAGTGAGGAGTTCCCCCCCCCCCAAATGAACAGGCGCCCATACCGACCAGAGGAGGCGCGAATGCAGCGACCAGGACACATACCCACATCCGGCTTCCTACCCGCAGACATGGCCAATTTTGTCTGTAGGGATGCCCGAACACGCCAAACGTAACACGGGGATTCGAACCGGCGATCCCCGTCTTGGTAGGCAACGGAATAGACCGCTACGCCACCCGGACACCCCCCCCCCCGGTTGCTTTTACATAAAAGATAAGATAACATGGAGTGGTATACATGTTTTTACCATATCCCCCTCCCTACCTATAGAGGGAGCTGTGTGAAGATATTCCACTATGAATATGAATGAAAACAACAAAACGTGGTACTACCAACCTACGAGTCGGGCCTGCGTGGAACCAAACACAGTAATCGGACAATCTTTATCGTAGTCACGGCATCCTCCGCTCCGGGCTTGCAGGCTGGGTGGCATGTTGAGATTAGAGCGAATATATCTTCCTGTACATACACATGGGAAGTACACAGAGAAAGAGAAGACACGTGAGACAGTATCACAGGCCTCGAGACAAACACGAGGTGAGACGAATGTCTTCTTCTACGCATGAGTTACTCAGACCAACCTTTGGAGTCAAAGCACTGAGTGACCCACTGTTTCCCAAACACCACATCCATCCTCTCTCCATGGCGGCACACAAACAGGCTCCTCTTGGGCAGGCAGGACTGGCTGCTGGGCCTCGTCGTCTTAAAGGGAAGTTGTTAATACTTAAACTGATCAAAATTCAACAATCTTTAGCTTCAATTAGGATGTTCTGAAAATGTGAACTGCTAGTATGAGGTGCACCCTGTTAATCACTACCTCTGGCTTGCACTTTGAAGATTTTTTTTTTGAGGGGGGGGGGGATTCCCCCCCCCCTTTTTATCCCAAATTGTATCCAGCCAATTACCCCACCCTTCCGAGCCGTCCCGGTTGCTGCTCTGCCCCCTCTGCCAATCCGGGGAGGGCTGCAGACTACCACATGCCTCTTCCCATACGTGTGGAGTCGCCAGCCGCTTCTTCTCACCTGACAGTGAGGAGTTTCTCCAGGGGGACGTAGCGCATGGGAGGATCACGCTACCCCCCGAACAAGCACCCCGACCGACCAGAGGAGGCGCTAGTGCAGTGACCAGGACACATACCCACATATGTCTTCCCACCCGCAGACACGGCCAATTGTGTCTGTAGGGACGCCTGACCAAGCTGGAGGTAACGCGGGGATTCGAATCGCCGATCCCCATGTTGGAAGGCAACGAAATAGACCGCTACGCTACCCGGACGCCTAAAGATCATTATTTGATAGACAACCCTGTGAAAGTGTTGCATAAGGAAAACTGAATTTGAAGTGGGTTACAACTTTAGACATCTTGTCCATGTGAACGGCGAGGAACTATGGACCCCTCCTCCTTCAGTTCACCTATGTGACGGCTAGCATGGAAATAAAAATGGTTGTCGGCAGGCCACAGGAGAAAGGCATGTATACCATGGCTCTGTACCTGCACTGGTGGACAGAGGACACCGAGGCTGGGTGGATCTCCGAGGCTGTCAAGGACGCCGCTGTCCACCTGTCCATCAAACAGCAGCTCATCCACAAGGCTGCCGGAGTTGGACGGGGAGACACAGCTGAGGAGGGAGTGAGACCTGAAGTTCCAACAAGCACATGTAAGGATACAGACTGACGAGGTACTCTTACCCCTGGCTACACCGCTCCACTCCTTCATTCTGTCTAGTCAGTATAACTTTAGTCCAATTTCATTTCATCTCTGTGGGTGTGCACGGTGTATTGTTTTTAAACTTAATTTGCTATTTTCCATCCGTCTCTCTCCCTTTATTATGAGTGATTAACTTTTACTTCTTTTATTTTTATCTACTATTAGAGGAAGAGAGAAAGTCATTTAATTTTTGTCATTCTACAGGTTACAGTGAAATGTGTTCTCTGCATGTAACCCATCCTATTGTATAGCAGCAGTGGGCAGCTGCAGCACCCGGGGACCAACTCCGGTTCTTCTTTCCACTGCCTTGCTCAGGGGCACAGACAGGAGTATTAATCCTAACATGCATGCTTTTTTGACGGTGGGGGGAAACCGCAGCACCCGGAGGAAACCCATGCAGACACGGCGGAGAACATGCAAACTCCACACAGAAAGGACCTGGGGTTCGAACCCAGGACCTTCTTGTTGTGAGGCAACAGTGCGAACCACTGGGCCACCGTGCTGCCCGTCTTAAGTTTTATCTTGTTTGCAAAGCACATTGTAACCCTTGTTTTTGAAAGGTGCCAAATAAATGAAATTATCATTATTATTATTATTATTGTCAAATGGACTCAAGTGGACTGCCTAACACCGCTGGTAGGCTGGTTGTATAGGTGCTCGGTTTCTCTTCCTTACCCGTGAATGACCCAGGTGTCACACTCATCAGCACGATTCACGTAGTTCTCAGGCAGCAGGCCGGACAGTCCAGTGCTCATGGAGGTGCCATACACCCAGCCCTCACTGGCACCACCCTGCTCCACCGGCGACATGAAGATGAAGTCCCCTTGCACCAGCTCCAATTCATCCTCGTTCTGAGGCACGTATGGGTACATGACCTGCAGTGTCTAAAGAATACAGAAGCCAGGTAGGGGCAGGGGGGGGTCCACACAGTGGTTAAAGGCTGCTACTACACCTGCCATTTTGATGTGATTTGAAATCACGTTCAATAAGAATTAATTCTGTCACACAGCATCCCTCCATGAATGTTCTGAAATGCTGGTTTGCATTCAGAGAGATGTAACTAGATAGAACCACAGGAAGTGAAAAATAAAGACCTGGTCCATATCTGCTTATAAAAGATCTTACAGAGATGTGACACAAATGTATGCATCCAAACCGGCCACTAAGTGCATCCATACAAGACAATGGTCACATTTAAATGTTTAACCCATCACCAGAAATAACCAATCAGAAATGGGCAAACTGCCCGGGTAGCGTAGCAGTGCATTCCATTGCCTGCCAACGTGGGGATCACCGGTTCGAATCCCTGTGTTACCTCTGGCTTGGTCCGGCTTCCCTACAGACACAGTTGGCCGTGTCTGTGGGTGGGAAGCCGGATGTGGGTATGTGTCCTGGTCGCTGCACTAGCACCTCCTTTGGTCGGTAGGGGCGCCTGTTTGGGGGACGGGGGACTGGGGGGAATCGCATGATCCTCCCACATGCTACATCCCTGTGGTAAAACTACTCACTGTCAGGTGAAAAGAAGCGGCTGGTGACTCCACATGTATCGGAGGAGGCATGTGGCAGTCTGCAACCCTCCCCAGATCGGCAAAGGGGGTGGAGCAGTGACCGGGACGGTTCGAAAAATAGGGTAATTGGCCAAGTACAACTGGGGAGAAAAGGAGGGGGAAAAAGCCACAAAAAAAATGGACAAACTATTGAGCAAGGGACTGCTGATTTCAAAAAGTATGGGGCAAAATATACCTCATGATTAGCAAATCGAATGTCCCTGGAGAACAATACGGCCAGCCAGTCACAGCCCAGGGAGACATCCACGCTCTTGGCCAACTTCTCCAACATGGGCAGGTGATTGGCCTGGAAGTGGTAAGCTAAGGTGACATGAAGCTGTTTCTTATGGGGTTCCACATGGACATCTGGACACAGAGGAAGCAGAAGGTTTTGGCAACTCTTGTCCTTCATATAGAGCACAATACACAAATGCATTCTGTCCTGTTTTAGTTTGTTTTCATCAAAAGGGGCAGAAAGAGACGCATCCCAACCTGCTTTATCCGCCGCCTCGGTGGCAAAATCAGCAGCGAAGCTTTTCAGCACTTCAGCCACCTGTTCCTCGACAAAGAGGCCTATAAAATTTGAGGAGGTGTAGAGCTCCAGAGGGAGGGGTGTAGGGAACCGGCCCCTCCACTTAGCCACAGTGTTCTGGAGAGCTTCAGTCAGAGCCTCCACCTTCCCATCTGCACACTGGACACAGGAAATGAAATGGGTGGGGGTGGGGGGGGCAATTGGCATCAACACATTAAGATTTGGGCATGAAAGGAACAGAATCCACTGTCACATCGTCAAACTAAACTGGTATTGTTTCCAGTATAATTGTCATATAAATCTAAATACAGTTCTGTATTAATGCATTCTAGAGCACAAAGTGCAGAGCACGTCTTCATGCATGCTCAAGAGTGTAAACAAGGCTCAGTGTTTTCGGTTTTTACCGATTTTCACCGAAAAATACCCAGATTTTTAGACTGATTTTCACCCGGATTTTATGTTTCCACGGATCCAAAAGTTGTTCCTTTTCATGTGAGGTTATGTAACAGTGTCCTCTTGTGGCGAAATTTTGCATGCTGGATGGCTTGGAAAAATAAAAACTGAAAATGCTGAGCCTTGAGTGTAAAGCAGATTTCATCCTGAACCAAAACCTAAAAGATCTAGAGAACTTCTTCAAGAAGAACTGTCTTAGTATCCCAATACACAAAGTTCAGGACTTGCATGACAGTATTCCAAGCAGGACTGAAGCTGTGCTGGAGTCTCAGGATAGACTTACGCCTTAGTTCTTATTGGCTCATCCTGTATAAATACCAGGTATCTTACCTTAGAAGCCTACATGAACATCTACTACTACTACTACTACTGCTACTACTGCTACTACTACTACTACTACTTCTTTCGGCTGTTCCCATTGGGGTTCGCCACAGCAGATCATCCATTTCCATCTCTTCCTGCCCTCTGCATCTTCCTCTCTCACACCAGCCACCTGCATGTCCTCCCTCACCACATCCATAAACCTCCTCTTTGGCCTTCCTCTTTTCCTGTTCCCTGGCAGCTCCATATTCAGCATCCTTCTCCCAATATACCCAGCATCTCTCCTCCACACATGTCCAAACCATCTCAATCTTTCCTCTCTTGCTTTGTCTCCAAACCCTCCAACCTGAGCGGTCCCTCTAATATAATCGTTCCTAATCCTGTCCTTCGTCACTCCCAGTGAAAATCTTATCATCTTCATCTCTGCCACCTCCAGCTCCACCTTGTCTTTTCGTGTGCCACCGTCTCCAAACCATATAACATAGCTGGTCTCACAACCATCTTGTAAACATTCCCTTTATCTCTTGCTGGTACCCTTCTGTCGCAAATCACTCCTGACACTCTTCTCCACCCACTCCACCCTGCCTGCACTCTCTTCTTCACCTTTCTTCTACACTCCCCATTACTTTGGATTGTTGACCCCAAGTATTTAAACTCATATGCCTTTGTCACCTCTACTCCTTGCATCCTGACCATTCCACTGTCCTCCCTCTCATTCACACATAGGTATTCCGTCTTGCTCCTACTGACTTTCATTCCTCTTCTGTCCAGTGCATACCTCCACCTCTCCAGGCTGTCCTCAACCTGCACCCTACTCTCGCTACAGATCACAATGTCATCTTCAAACATCATAGTCCACGGAGACTCCTGCCTGATCTCGTCCGTCAACCTGTCCATCACCACTGCATGGTAGAAGCCTACATGAACATACTGCAATGAAAACGCCACTCCATTATTCTGAGACTGAATCCCTCTCCCTCAGCACAAACAAAAACAAATGGCAAAAACACATTCAGGTTGACACTGACCATGAAGAACTGGCAGAGGGTGATGTGGGGGAAGATGTTGTGAGCCTTGTTCTTGCCACAGTGGAGGCGGGACCTCTGCCAGAAGTGTGTGAGCTGGTGGAGAAGTGGTCCACTGGGGCGCAGGTACAACACATATTCCCTGGGTAAGGGGTCATCCAAGAAGGGGTCATCCACGTGGGAGAAGAGCCTGGGCCAACCAACAGCACCGTTAGGATGCACGTTCAGGAAAGGGATCAGACAGATAAAAAAAAAGAAAAAAAAAGAACTAGGACCAGTCATGTCCAGCAGGGGGCATCAGCATTATGACAGTGCAAAAAATACACATGTGTTACAGTGTTGGGAGTTTTCAGGAGGCTTAATATTTCTAACATTTATGGCTTTTTGCGACTCAGTCATGTATACCGGTATATTAATAACTGTGTGAATATGTGTCTTCTCACCAGTCACAAGCTGCCTGAACATTTCTGCTTCCTGTGGATACAAGAGCCTTCAGCCTGCCGAGAGAAAAAAAAGAGGAGAAAAATCAAAACACAGTCACTAAATCAATAGTCGCTCTTCCGGAACATGTTATTTGGAAATGTTTTTTTTGCGTCACCATGTCACAATATATTTCGCCAGAAGCCAAATGCTGGAGAAAATATTCTTTCCCTCCCCGAGAATTACGCGCCAAAAACGTCAGTTAGGAAAACATTATTCATGCTCGCTGTGTTTGCAAAACGGCAAGCAGGGAGTACAGAGCATTTGTTTTAAAGGGCACACAGGTCTGAAAATCTTCTGCCGTCTACATGCCTCACAAAATCCGACATTTGGGGGCTTTAATGAGTTCTTGTGATCTAATTAGTGTCCTAATATAAATCTCAGATCTCAAAAGCGGCCTCTAAAGGGACAGGCTGGATCACGGTGGCTCTCCACAGCTCTGATAAGACTATCTATCCCAGAGTACAGGACTGAGCTGAAACTCAGCATGGCATCCATCACAAAGAAGACAATATGTAAAAGAGCCACTGGTGCCCTTCTTGCAACTGAAGAGAACATCAGCAACTCATCAGCAATAATGCAGCCTCTTACTTGGGGCTCCCTCCATGTGCGGTACACAGTCACAACGTTGAGCTACACTGTTATCAACCCGTCAGTGTTCTCAGCCCGTCAGAGTTCTCAGCCCGTCGGTGTTCTCAGCCCGTCAGAGTTCTCAGCCCACCAGAGTTCTCAACCCGTCAGTGTTCTCAGCCCGTCGGTGTTCTCAGCCCGTCAGTGCTCTCAGCCCGTCAGAGTTCTCAGCCCGTCAGTGTTCTCAGCCCGTCAGTGCTCTCAGCCCGTCAGTGTTCTCAGCCCGTCAGAGTTCTCAGCCCGTCAGTGTTCTCAGCCCGTCAGTGCTCTCAGCCCGTCAGTGTTCTCAGCCCGTCAGTGTTCTCAGCCCGTCAGAGTTCTCAGCCCGTCGGTGTTCTCAGCCCGTCAGAGTTCTCAGCCCACCAGAGTTCTCAACCCGTCAGTGTTCTCAGCCCGTCAGTGTTCTCAGCCCGTCAGTGTTCTCAACCCGTCAGAGTTCTCAGCCCGTCAGTGTTCTCAGCCCGTCAGTGTTCTCAGCCCGTCAGTGTTCTCAGCCCGTCAGTGTTCTCAGCCCGTCAGTGTTCTCAGCCTGTCAGTGTTCTCAACCCGTCAGAGTTCTCAGCCCGTCGGTGTTCTCAGCCCGTCAGTGCTCTCAGCCCGTCAGTGTTCTCAACCCGTCAGAGTTCTCAGCCCGTCAGTGTTCTCAGCCCGTCAGTGCTCTCAGCCCGTCAGAGTTCTCAGCCCACCAGAGTTCTCAACCCGTCAGAGTTCTCAGCCCGTCAGTGTTCTCAGCCCGTCAGTGTTCTCAGCCCGTCAGTAGGCAGAAGCACTCTCACAGTAAGGTATACCTGGCCACAGGGCTGATGTCAGCTATATTAATGGGGCACCAGTGGGTCTGTAATTAAAACCTGGGCAGGTGTTCATTAGATAACTGCAAGAAGCAATACAAAGATGAAGAATGACAAACGGCAAAGTCTGTTTCCGTCGTTCAAGAGATATCTCAGATGATCTTGCTTACAAAATAGCCACTTGTGCAAGACTGTCAAAATTTCAAACCCGTTTATGAAATGAGCCGTTATTTCTGCTTTTTTCATTTCTATTTTTTGATATACTCTATCGATCCCCGTAGGGACGTGACACTCTGCATTTAACCCATCCCAGTTGCGTAGCTAGGAGCAACGGGGAGCCGCTGTGCAGCCCCCGCGGACCAACCCCAGTTGGTCTCGTCATGCCCCGGTCAGGGACACAGACAGGAGTATTAACCCTAACATGCATGTCTTTTTGATGGTGGAGGAAACCGGAGCACCCGGAGAAAACCCACCGCAGACACGGGGAGAACATGCCAACTCCTGCGAGGCGACAGCGCTAACCGCTGGGCCACCGTGCCGCCCACCGTGCTTCTGTCAACTTGGTCCATTTGAAAGTGCTAGAGGAGTGTCCTGTGTCCGTCTAAACTTTATCACCTGTGTCTGTCAACCAGCAGGTCAGGTATCCGTTAGCAGAAGACACATACGAGCGTTTGCAAATTGCATTAACAGTGCAATGCTTGGTAGCTTTATTACTGGTTTGGCTGCGACTAAAATAACACTCACACATGTACAGCCAGACAGTGTAGGAGGTTGATGTAGATTTGTAAGATAGCAGTGTTGCAGCACTAAAATTAGAATTTCAGCCGCAAGCGTCCGTGTGAGAATCACTTGTTTAGCACCAAACACCGGAGGTTGTTTTTGACACGTAACTTCCTTTTTGGCCTTGGTGGAAAAAACGGTGTATTTGAAGGCAACGTGAAACCCATTTGTTGAAGCTAGCCAGCGTGTTTGCCTCATGAACATGAAAGTGAAGATGAAGATGACTTGTAGCTGATGAGTCTCCGCAGCTCTTACAGCAACCATGTCACCAGCACAAGTCATTCAGCACCGCTCCTGCTGCATGTCCATTCTGTGTGTGTTGTATGAACTTAATCAACATAAATTATTATGAATCTGACTCAACGCTTTGGGACAAATAAAAAAACACGTTAAAAAACTGCACACTTTCCTTTTCCGTCCCTCCTCCGTCTCAAGGGCAGTTTTCACTGCACTGATGATGTCACATGCTCTGAATGGCCATTCTACCAAACAGGAAATAGGAAATAGAAAATAACAACCCCAACAACACCAGCACGGCAGTAAAATGCGTGAGCTGAGGGAGGGGCTTTTGGGCGCGGCAGTATCTTTATTGTTTAATTGGATTTGCTGTCAGGAGTCGACACGAGACAACAAGCTGCATTACTGACAACGGACCGGTCTGATGATGTGCCACTCTCATGTTCACTTCCGATGAGCTATTTTTAAATCTGCCCCACTGAGAGGGCCCTAGATACGACAAAGCCCCCTCACCCCGGGGCAGTGTGCCCTGCCGCAGCAAAATATGCTAAATTCCCGTCTGTGTGAGCTGTGTGTGTGTGCAGCGCAGCACCACACGGCTCACCCACTTCTGCACGGAGTCAGACATGCACATCTTTACAGGACACACTTTCAAATGTAGAGGGTCAAATGTACACGCACACACACACACACACACACACACACACACACACACACACACACACACACACACACACACAGAGTGAGACAGAGACAGACAGACAGACAGACAGACAGACAGACAGAGAGATAGACAGACAGAAAGACAGAGACAGAGAGAGAGAGAGAGACAGAGATAGACAGACAGACAGGCAGACAGACAGACAGACAGGGACAGGGAGAGACAGACAGACACAGACAGACAGAAAGGCAGTCAGACAGAGAGAGAGAGAGAGAGAGAGAGAGAGAGAGAGAGAGAGAGAGAGAGAGAGAGAGAGAGACAGACAGACAGAAAGGCAGACAGACAGGCAGTCAGACAGACAGACAGGCAGACAGAGAGAGAGAGTGAGAGGGAGAGACATACATACAGACAGACAGACAGACAGACAGACGGACAGGGAGAGACAGACAGACAGACAGACAGACAGACAGGCAGGCAGACAGACAGAGACAGACAGACAGACAGACAGAGAGAGTGAGAGGGAGAGACATACATACAGACAGACAGACAGACAGACAGACAGAGAGAGGGACAGGGAGAGACAGACAGACAGACAGACAGACAGACAGACAGACAGACAGAGAGAGTGAGAGACATACAGACAGACAGACAGAGAGAGGGACAGACAGAGAGAGACAGACAGACAGAGACAGACAGACAGACAGACAGACAGAGAGGAGAGAGACAGAGAGTGAGCGGGAGACACGGAGAGAGACTGTCTATGCTGCTGCCTGCCGTAAAGTGAGGGACAGTGAGTGACAGCCACCTGACACACATTGTTGCTGTCCTACTTGATGACAACATATTCGTTTTGTTCTATGTTTCTTTGCTGTGGTGTGTTTGTTTTCAATAATGTTTTCCAATTATTGTTGAGCTTTTTCAATGTTTATAAACATGCTTTGGCAATATGTACAGCGTCACATCATGCCGACAGAGCCATTTGAACTGAATAGAACCGAACTGACGGAGAGAGACAGATGGAGATACATTTATTCAGAATACTTTACAGTCCAACAGGTGATACTCAAACACAATCATCTCTTTATCATCCGGCTCATACAAAAAAAACAACAACAAAAGTGTCGGGAGAAAAAGACCATCGAGTAGTCTAAACAAGCATTTGCAAAAACAGAAATTAAAAATAAAATCGCCCAACATAAACACAAATTCGCCTCAGGGGGTTTGCAGCAACACAACATCCTGTCTTTAGACCCTCGCATCGGATAAGGAACAGCTCCCTAAAAAAAAAAAACTTTTAACAGGGAGAAAAAATAGGGAGAACCCTCAGGGAGAGCAACAGAGGAGGGATCTCTCTCCCAAGACGCACAACATGCAATGGATGTTGAGTTTACACAATTTACATACCGAAGAAATAAAATGAAACAGCGACAGTAACACAGCCAGGACTTTCTCTCATTACACAAATTAAAAAAAAGAAAAACATCTTCATCAACTCCCACTATGCACAATACCACCCCCAGTTCTGGAGAAAAAAAGGCCATGTCTGTGTAGAAGCTCTGCTCTGTAGGGTGATGTTCGTGGTGGAACCAGTTTCTGGGCAAGTCCTGGAGAGCACCAGTGGTGGACATCCAGCCTGGCTCCATGAATCAGTGGCTCCTCCAGCAGCAGTAAGAGGAAGCTCGCCCAGTGCAACGCACTCGTCGACCAAATTCATCTTCAGCATCACTGAGGAGCTGCAATTTCACTTTCTGTACAAGTTTTTTTCAGTCTGAAGATTTCCTGGTCAGTAAACTCGTTTACTTCCACATCTCCTGTGTTTTTCATAAAACGTTTGACTGAGTCAACAAAAAGCTGCAAGTCTGGAAAGTAATTTTCCGCCCTGACCGCCCTCAAACCCTTGGTGACCTGTAAAAACTTCCTAATTTTCAGGAAAGCACAGCTCCCTTCAGTGTCCGCCTGTGTACGAGGAGCAGAAACTACTTTCTTCTGTGCCCTCCTCAGGTGAGCAGGAGGATGGCTTTTTACCTTTTGAAACCCTCTTTGCTTTTAGATTGTCCTGTCTACCCTCTGTGGGCTTCCTTTTAATAGACTTTTTTTAAATTTTATTTCACCACCCAACAACATCTCTTCCTCTTCCTCAAGTACAGACTCTGCCACTCTAACAGCAGTCTGCTGTATTTGCTTCTTCTGACCACAATTCACATCTCACCCAGCCAATCTGCTACACTCCCCGCTCTCACTGTTCTCATTTCCATCAGCTTCCACCTGTTCAAGTCCTGTCACCTTCTCATCGGGATGGCCTTTTTTTAACCTGCTCAACCTGCCCACCTTCCTCTCCAGCCTGCTCAGTCCGTCCGTTTTCCTTGTGTTCTCCAGCCTCGGTGTCTTTCTATTTCACCACCTGGTCTGTTTCTCCTGCCCCTTTCTCCCTGGCCTCCTGTCTGCCCTGTGCCGAGTCGGCAGCGCCGTCTTCAGCCGGAGATATGCCGCTTGTGGCGGCATCGGGAGACGAAGACGGCCCTTGAGGATCAGACCTAACCTCACTCATGTCGGGACAAGACCTTATTAAACGCCACTCAGACCCACAGCCAAAACATGTCATCATGCCAGATGTAACAAACACCATGTAGTCAAAACCGTCGATCCTGAACTTAAGCTTTAGATCCAAATCCTCGGCATTGTCTCTCAGAATCACGAAGCCTTGTCTCCTATGGGACACATCGTGTCTCAAGTGAGGAGACCTGCAACCCGAAGAGACCATTTTTATTGAGGACACTAGCTGTCCAGATCTTGCAAGCTCCTTCTCTAAAGCGGCATTACTCATGAACGGGGGGAACATTAGAAATGGTGATTCTCGTGGCAGGATGAACCAGCGGCAGAACGGGAGTCAACGTGTCCTTAATCACCACACCGCTGTCCACCACCTGCTTGGCTTTATCACCACTATAGATACACATGACCACAGCACTGTTCACCCTGGATGCTGATGTTATGCTTCCATATCCCACATGTTGGCCTACCGCGAGGCGGCGCTCCTCCACCGAGCATTCGACCAGCGGAGCCACTCTAATCGCGTGCTGGCTCCACCTCCCACAGTAGCCATATTGCCCCGCTGAGGGCGGCAGCACCGCTACCGGGGGAAAAAAGCTCAGAAAAACTCCACTCAGCCCTGTCACCGAAAAAAACTAACTAAAAGACAACAAAAAAAGCACAGGAAAAAGGACAAGACGGATCAAAAAACGGGGGAAAAGGCTCGTTTTAGAAACTCGTTTATACCGAAGCAACATGCTGCTACTCCGTCCTCCCTCGCACTGAGAGAGGGAAAGAGAGTGAGAGCGAGAGACGGAGGGAGAAAGAGACTTAGCCCGACACTGTTCAGTATATATATTAATGAACTGGCGGTGCAGCTGGAACAGTCTGCAGCCCCAGGTCTCCCCCTGTATGACATGGGAGTAAAATTTTGCTTTATGCAGATGATCTAGTTTTGTTGTCACCAACCACAGGTGGGCCGCAACAACTACTAGACCTGCTTGAGGACTACTGCCAGCACTGGGCCCTGGCAATAAATCCACAAAAGACAAAAGCAATGATCTTCCAGAAGAAGCCCAGGTGTCAGGAAAATAGATACCAGTTGACTCTAGGTAGCATCACCTTAGAGCATACGATGCAGTATACTTACCTTGGTCTAGTTATTACAGTATCGGGGAGTTTCAGTCGGGCAGTGAATAACCTAAAACAAAAAGCTTGCAGAGCTCCATATGCAATTAAACATACATTCTTTAACATTTATATACCAATCTCCATCTGGTGCAAACTGTTTGATAGTGTAATTCTGCCCACTGCGCTATATGGAAGTGAGGTATGGGGTCCACTCAGTCTTTCCAGCTACACTAGATGGGACAAGCATCCTGCAGAAACCCTACATGCTGTATTCTGTAGAATGATTCTGAAAATACAAAGGAAAACCCCAAACAACGCATGTAGGGCAGAATTACTCCGGTTTCCATTATTGATAAATGTACAAAAAAGATCTCTGAACTTCTGGATGCACCTAAATACAAGCCCAACAAATACATTGCACTCTAAAGCTCTGAAAACCCAAGAACTGAACCCCAAAAAGAGTCCCCTGAAGCAGCTGGCTCTGAGACTCACTAACCCTTTAACAAATACTAAGACCAACCAACCTCAGACCAGCACTGCATTCCAAACCAACATGAGGCTAAATCAGACTATAAAACGAACCAACATGAGGCTAAATCAGACTATAAAACGAACCAACATGAGGCTAAATCAGACTATAAAACGAACCAACATGAGGATAAATCAGGCTATAAAACAAAGCAAGAACAATTATCTGAAACACTGGAACGCTGAAATTAAAACCCAAAACAAACTAGGAGTCTATCAGGCCCTAAAAACAAACTATGATTTGGAAGAACACCTCTTAACTGTCAGAGACAGGAAGCAGCGACAGTTCCTCACCAAATACAGGCTCAGTAACCACAGTCTAGCCATTGAAAAGGCGAGACATAACAAGATGTGGTTGCCAAAAGAGCAATGAACATGTGGTCAATGCATGACAGACGAGGTGGAGACAGAGGTGCACTTCCTTCTTAAATGTGACACATTTGAAAAACAGTGACGGGCTTTTGTCAAGGAACATGTGATTCTAGAGTACCAGGAAATGGACGACTCAGGCAAGCTGCGGGTGGTCCTGGGAGGGGGGCCAGCGGCGAGCGTTGCAGCAAGATTTATATTTTCCTGCCACAACCTGGGAGACAGTGGGTGACGGCACATATCATTGGTTGTTATTCGCTGTCGTCATTATTTAGCGAATGCCTCTTGGCAGACACTTTTGGTCCGGGGCGACGTGCGGGCTGTAGGTGCGCGCATTGTTAATGAGTGTGGCCCCCTGGGGCCGAGCACATGGCCTCAGCGATGTTGGTGCCGTGTTCTTGCCGGCTGGGCCGCGGAACCATCAACTATTATTGCTACTGTTGTTGTTTGATATCATAATCATTGTTGTTGTTGCTGTTTTTACCATCATTGTTGTTATGCTGTTGTGTTACATGCTTTGGCAATATGTACAAAAAGGCATGTCATGCCAATAAAGCAAATACTGAATTGAATTGAACTGAATTTAATTGAATTGAATTGAAAGAGACAGAGAGAGCCAGAGACAGAGAGACAGAGTGAGGGAAAGACAGTGAAAGAGACAGAAGGGGGGAAGAGAGAGACAGGCAGACAGACAGACAGACAGACAGACAGAGAGCGAGACACAGAGAGAGAGCGAGAGAGAGAGTGAGCAAGCCTCCATTGCAAGATGCCAACCACTTTGCCATTGTACATATCTGACCTCTCCCAAGTTTCATTTCGGGGGAAAAAATACTCTTCTGACCAAGTTTGCTTTTAAAACACTACAAATCCCTAATGCCTAAGACTGAGACTGAGAAGCACACATACTCTGCAGACTGCAGCCATCCCATTCATAGACTCCACCTGGTTCTCCGTGCAAGGGGAGAAGAAGGGGATTTTCTTTCAGACGGTATGATGGGATTACAGGGATACAGATGTGACTGAAACGTTATCAAATCAAATCCAGCCTTGTACCAGAAGATTACATTGTTTGGCCCTTATCTCAGTGCTATTCGATAAAATGAACCCACAACACATGACACACAGTAAAGGTTCTATCAACGAGTCAGTAACCATGTTTGCAGAGAGAATATAAAATGTTTTGTAATTCATGATTTTTTTAAAAATATCACAACAGACTAAAGATTGGCAAGACTCATATAGTATCCTTTTGTCAACAGGGTAAAATGACTTTCCCAGCTTTAATGCACTACTGTTTACAGTAAGCCATGTCTGCAAATCAATTAATGGCCGAACCCAGTCCACTGAATTCACAAAAACAATGCAAGAAGCTGAAGTTGGAGCTTGAAAGAGCATCATGGTCCTGATGGGCCACATTAAAAACAGATGGCGATAAACACACTAGATAAGCCACAGTTGAAATACTAGGCTAATGGGCAGACTGCCCTAAATCAGACTGTGGCTAACCTTAAAGTCCTCTCCTTGGCTCTAAGCAGGAACTCAATGATTTATTTATAAACTGCATTTCCTGTTCACGGCTGCCCAGAGATAAAATGGTTGGGACCGTTAGATAGTTAGCGACAGTGGGAAATAACACTTATGTATGCCTATAAAACATGTTACAGGGCACAGATATTTATTTTGATAAATGACAAATTACCGTTTTTGGATGAATGTTTTTATTTCGTGAACATGTCACAGCTGGATACAGATGCTGCCATGACATTAAGCTGCCAATAATTTTCTCAGCAGGCGTAGAAAGGCAGAAAGTGGGCATTTTAAATAGTCCAGAGTAAATAGTGTCTAAAGGTGAGCTGAACTGAGCTGTGCCAACTCTTCTCAACCAGCCCCCACAGGTGTATACATCACCATGCACAGAAACACAGCTATGGGCTCCCCGAGGCTCTTCCTAGGCTCATGAAATTCATATGGCAATAGTCAAAAAGTCATCAATGGTATTGCAAAACCACTTTAATCACATCTGTAACTTGTCATTTAAAACTGGTAAATTTCCAAGCAAAATGAAAATTGCAAAAGTTATACCGTTATATAAAACTGAAAAAAATTTGTGAGGATAGGTGGCCATAAATCAGCATGCATGGATATTAATTGTGGAGTCCCTCAGGGGTCAGTATTAGGTCCGAAATTGTTTATTCTGTACAAAAAGGATATATGCAGAGCATCAAAAATATTGAAATTGGTTCTATTTGTGGATGACATCAATATTTTCTGTTCTGGGGAGAATTTACAGCCGCTTTTGGGGGTGATCATAACATAAATGATTAAAATGAAAAAGGTGGTTTCACAAATAAATTATTAAATTTGAACAAAACAAACCATGTAATTTTGAAATTGCAAAATAAAACTCAAGTACAAATGATGATAGACAATGTCAACATAGAAAGGGTATATGAGAATAAATTTCTAGGTGTGAGAAATTTCTAAGCCACAAAATCTGCTGGAAACCTCATATAAAATATGTGCCAGCAAAGCTGACAAGGAGCATTGCAGTCATAGGAAAAACAAGTCACATTCTGGATCATAAAACACTGAACACACTATATTGTTCACTTGTATTGCCATATCTGAATTACTGTGTGGAGGTACGGGGTAACACCTACAAAAGCAACCTACATCCATTATGGATACTGCAAAAAAGGGTCAAAAGGATATACAACAATGTAGGATGTGGCGAACACACTGACACGCTGTTTCTACGTTGCTGTTTCTAAGTTCATGTGCCTTGAAGTTCATGGATCTCGTAGAATTTAACACAGCACAAATAACGTATAAAGCAAGAAATAATTTACTACCGGATAATATCCCAAAAAATATTCTTTGACAGAGAGGGGGGCTATAATTTGAGAGGAAAGTTTAATTTAAAGAAACTGTGTTCGTACAGCTATGAAGTGGATGTGTATTTCTATCTGTGGGGTGAATTTGTGGAACAGTTTGGATGTGGAACTCAAGCAAAGTACTAACATTATTCAGTTTAAAGATATGTACAAAACAACTATTTTTAAGAGGAATAGGGATGAGGCAGGGTTGTGCTAACTGTTCCAAGTTGTTTATTACTGACGGGGATATTTGGGTTGCACATAGAATTGGGATAATTGTTATAAACTGTATATAAAATAAAGATTATGAATTAACTGATGAGTAGTGGAGGTGGGGTATACTTTCTCCTACTCCTTTTCGAACATATAATATCTAATTTGTGTTATTTATGAGGATTTGTTTATTGAGTTTGTTGTATAGGTTTATTGTTTATTTCATTTAATTATTATTATTGCTGTTTTTATGTTTTTTGTTGTTTTCTTTTTTTACATGTTCAAAATAAAAATAAAGCTATTCACATCACATCTGACAGAGACGTTAACACAATCACAAGGTTGTGATGACACACCGTGTGAAAACACAGACGAGGCAGTGACCGCAAATGAGGAACGGGGTGTGCAAAGGGCTGCAAAACTAAACTAAAAACAAAAAAAGGAACACACAACGCCCATTCTATGAGCCTTCATCAGAGCAAAAAAACTCAGAAGCTCCCTGTGTGAGATATACGCCCTCCGACATGTTGCCCTCGTGCAGCTCCTCCTCCCAGCAAGCCGGGCAGAGTCTGAATCCCTGCCGTCTCTAACAGGACGAGCTGTGTAAACGGAGCCTCTGGCACGCTTTCTTTCATACTCCTTTCATTATTTCTGGTGACGAGGGATGTCCAAGTGGTCCGGCGTAGCTTGTCCCACCGCGCTAGGCAGAGGGTGACACCATTAAATCTACTCTGTGTGTACTCTGTGTTTTGTGTGTCAATGCAAGTTGGTATTTCAGAAGTCTAAAATGCCCGAAATATAAATGTACATGTTTGGACTGAGCGACTGTGCTGTCTCGCTACTCTTTATGAGGCAACCATGTCAAGTTCTATCAGCTGTCTGATGAAACACGCATCAGCATTTTTGAGGAAGCAAGCTTCACTTGCCTCGAGTAGCCTATTATTCTGGCCTACAATGTGACTGTGCACAACAACAGGAAGCTGTGCCGATTACTCCAAGAAGCATGTTCAAATGAGCTACAGTTGTAGCGAGACAAGGGACTGAAAAATAAGTGTTTCATCGAGAGCGGACGAAGCACATCACAAACATTCTGACAAGCAATAAAAACCCAATTTCACTACAAATTCTTGGATGTAGCATGAAAGAAAGCATCGGAGTGGAATGAGCACGTTTGTTGGATGTGTTGATTTGTTAATAACAGCCCTTCCATCCATCCATCCATTATCCGAACTGCTTATCCTGCTCTCAGGGTTGCGGGGATGCTGGAGCCCAGCAGTCATTGGGCAGCAGGCGGGGAGACACCCTGGACAGGCCGCCAGACCATCACAGAGCCCACACACACACACACACACACACACACACACACACACACTCATACCTAGGGACAATGTAGTACGGCCGAGTCACCTGACCTACATGTCTTTGGACTGTGGGAGGAAACCGGAGCCCCCGGAGGAAACCCACACAGACACGGGGAGAACATGCAAACTCCACACAGGGGACAACCCGGGACGACCCCCAAGGTTGGACTACCCTGGGGCTTGAAAACCTGCTGTGAGGCAACCTTGCTAACCACTGCACCACTGTGCCGCCCTTAACAACAGCCCTTAGGACTAAAAGGTTTACCTTGTGACCATACTTCAACCCCGCTTGTTTTTAAAGTAAATCACTGCATTTTACCTTTAAAAAGGGGAACACATGTTTACATTCCAGAAAGCTGAATCAGTTCATCTGGACACGACGTCTATTGAGAGAAACGTTCCATCACTCATCTAGGTGACCTCTTTAGTCTAAACTGACTGCAGGTACCCCCACCCTTATACACAATACAGTGACTGCAGGTGTCCCCACCCTTATAAACAATACAGTGACTGCAGATACCCCCACCCTTACAAACAATACAGTGACTGCAGGTGCCCCCACCCTTATACACAATACAGTGACTGCAGGTGTCCCCACCCTTATAAACCATTCAGTGACTGCAGATACCCCCACCCTTATAAACAATACTGTGACTGCAGATACCCCCACCCTTATAAACAATACAGTGACTGCAGGTGTCCCCACCCTTATAAACAATACAGTGACTGCAGGTGCCCCCACCCTTATACACAATACAGTGGCTGCAGGTATCCCCACCCTTATACACAATACAGTGACTGCAGGTGCCCCCACCCTTATAAACAATACAGTGACTGCAGGTGTCCCCACCCTTATAAACAATACAGTGACTGCAGGTGTCCCCACCCTTATAAACAATACAGTGACTGCAGATACCCCCACCCTTATAAACAATACAGTGACTGCAGATACCCCCACCCTTATAAACAATACAGTGACTGCAGATACCCCCCCCTTATACACAATACAGTGACTGCAGGTGTCCCCACCCTTATACACAATACAGTGACTGCAGATACCCCCACCCTTATAAACAATACAGTGACTGCAGATACCCCCACCCTTATAAACAATACAGTGACTGCAGGTACCCCCACCCTTATAAACAATACAGTGTCACAACAACTGAAACCACCGACCAGTTTCATATGCAAATATGGGCATGACTATTAACTAGAGTCACAATGGCCATGTGTACTATTCACAGAGGATTGGGGAATAGTTGCAATCACAGCATTGAAAGATGGTGACAGATGTACTTTTAGCGCCCCCCCCCCCCGGTTCAGGGATGGTCATTCCCTCTTCACATAGATGGCCTCTTTGACTTTCTGTTCAAACCAGCGTTCCTCCCTATCAAGGATGTGCACATCTTCATCCTTGAAAGAGTGGCCACTGCCCTGTAGATGGTGTAGACGGTGTAGATAGTGTAGACTGTGGACTCCTGGCCTGTAGGTGGTGTAGACTGTGGAGTCCTGGCCTGTAGGTGGTGTAGCCTGTGGAGTCCTGGTCTGACTTGTTAGCTCTCCTGTGTTGTGTCATCCTCTTGACCAGCGTCTGTTTGGTTTCCCCGATGTACAAGTCAAGGCAGTCCTCCTGACACTTAACAGCTACACTATATTGCTCTCTTTGTGTCGAGGCACCTGATCTTTGGGGTGGAGCTTTTTTTGGCACAGCGTGTTTTGGGGTTTGAAAGCAGCTGAGACGCAGTGTTTGGAAAATACACATCTCAACTGTTCTGACACTCCTGCCACATACAGAATCACCACCGGTTTACGCTTAGACAGCTGTTGTCCTTCTCACTTCGATCAGCTGGTGCACTGTTTGGGCATCTTTCTGGCTTTGACAAACACCAGGGCCTGTTTAATGTGGGGTTTCTCCACTTCCCCGGCCGCTGTGTCGGTGGGGACGTTGTCAGCTCGGTGGTCCTGATAACTCCTAGTTTGTGCTCCAGTGGATGATGAGAGTCAAACCTTAAGTACTGATCAGTATGTGTTGGTTTACGGTAAACATCAACAATCAAATGTCCCCCATCACCAATTGTAATTTAACAGTGTAAGAAGACTAACATGTCATGTTTCACATCCTCCCTGGTGAACTTGATGTGGTTGTACACAGAGTTAATGTGGTTGGTGAAATGTGCTACATCCTGAGATTTAACTTTAACCCAGGTGTCGTCCACAAATCTGAACTAGTGGCTAGGTGGTGTGCCTGGATAGGACGTCAGAGCCCTCTTTTCCACTTCCTCCATGTACAAGTTGGCCACTACAGGTGAAACTAGGGAACCCATAGCACACCCATGCTTCTGCCTATAGTACTGCCCCCTGTATGTGAACTACGTGAACGGAAGACACAGTTTCAGGAGCAGACACACTTGGTCAGTGTTAAGGGTGATCCTATTGCTAAGGGTGGGGTCGTTTTGTAGTTTCATACAAACTACCTCCACTGCTTCATCAACAATGCCATCTTACAATGCTGTGTTTGGACCATTCCCCAGTCCTGTGTGAATAGTACACATGGCCACTCTAACTCTACGTAATGGTCACACCCTATTTGCATATGAAACCGATCGTTGGTTTCAGTCATTGTGACACTGTATTGTGCATAAGGGAGGGTACCTGCAGTCAGGTGAGACTGAAGAGGTCACTTAGATGATGATGAAACGTTTCTCTCAATAAAGGTTGTGTCCAGATGAACTGATTCACCTTTCTGTGATTTCCTGACCTGGATTATGGAGCATAAAGACAAATTTACATTCTCCATATTCCATACAAATCTGACAAAACCCAGCTTTTATTCCTTTTTCTCTCTCTTTTTTTGTTTGTTTTGGATTCCCCCCCCCCCCTTTTTCTCCCCAGTTGTACCCGGCCAATTACCCCACTCTTCCGAGGCGTCCAAGTCGCTGCTCCACCCCCTCTGCCAATCCGGGGAGCGCTGCAGACTACCACATGCCTCCTCCAATACATGTGGAGTCGCCAGCCACTTCTTTTCACCTGACAGTGAGGAGTTTCACCAGGGGGACGTAGCACATGGGAGGATCCCGCTATTCCTCCCAGTTCCCCCTCCCCCCGAACAGGCGCCCTGACCGACCAGAGGAGGCGCTAGTGCAGCGACCAGGACACATACCCACATCCGCCTTCCCACCCACAGACACGGCCAATTGTGTCTGTAGGGACACCCGACCAAGCCGGAGGTAATAAGGGGATTCGAACTGGTGATCCCTGTGTTAGTAGGCAAAGGAATAGACTGCTACGCTACCTGGATGCCCCAAACCCCAGCTGTTATACAATGTGAAAGCCCTTCTCACACTCACACACACACACGTTCTTAAAACTTACGGGACATAAGTCAGTAGATTCATTCATTCATCTTCAGCCGCTTCTCCGGGGTCGGGTCGCAGTGGCAGCAAGCTAAGTAGGGCACTCCGGGCATCCCTCTCCCCAGCAACGCCCTCCAGCTCCTCCTGGGGGATCCCAAGGCGTTCCCAGGCAAGATTGGACATGTAGTCCCTCCAGCGAGTTCTGGGTCTACCCCGGGGTCTCCTCCCAGTTGGCTGTGCCCGGTAAACCTCCAAAAGAAGGCGCCCAGGAGGCATCCTAATCAGATGCCCGACCCACCTCAACTGGCTCCTTTCGACGCGAAGGAGCAGCGGCTCTACTCCGAGCTCCCTCCGGATGGCCAAGTTCCTCACCCTATCTCTAAGGCTGAGCCCAGACACCCTACGGAGGAAACTCATTTCAGCCGCTGGTATCCGTGATCTCACCCTTTCAGTCACTACCCAACGCTCATGACCATAGGTGAGGGTTGGAACGAAGATTGACTGGTAAATTGAGAGCTTTGCCTTCCGGCTCAGCTCCCTCTTCACCACAACAGTCCGGTACAACGTCCGCATTACTGCTGATGCTGCACCAATCCACCTGTCAATCTCTCGCTCCATCATACCCTCACTTGTGAACAAGACCCCAAGATACTTGAACTCCTTCACTTGAGGCAACAACTCATCCCCGACCCGGAGGGAGCAATCCACCATTTTCCAGTAGAGAACCAAGGCCTCAGACTTGGAGGTGCTGACTCTCATCCCGGCCATTTCACACTCAGCTGCAAACCGCCCCAGCGCGCACTGGAGGTCTCGTTCTGATGAAGCCAACAAAACCGCATCATCTGCAAAGAGCAGAGATGCAATTCTGAGGCTCCCAAAACAGAGATTCCTCACCTTGGCTGCACCTTGACATCCTGTCCATCAATATCACAAACAAGATTTGTGATATGCATGCGATATTCATGGAAAAGCCAGTAGACTGTTGGCTTGAATTGGAAAGCGACCCCTCAGCTTCACTGAGCCAACTGGGACTTCTCCATCATTCCCATCTGAAGATCCTTGAACCTCTGATAGTTTTATTTACCCTGCAATGTGTTGAACATCTCACATCACCAGCGCACAACTTGAAAGCTTCTTGCGGGGAAACACATATCTGATAGCCCTTTTCCACCAACAGGGAACGGGTTCGGTGCCGGTTCGCAAACCCTTTTTTGAACGGTTCAGAGCATTTCGACCAAAAATAAACTGGTCGCGAACCCGAAAAGTTAGTTCCGAACCGGCACCAAAAAATAGCAGGTTTTTCAGCGTGAACCGTGACGACATCAATGGGAAGAGAGGATTATCTGCCTATTATCTGGTAGATAACGGCGGAATGGGCAGATAACAAGGGTGCTCAGTGGTCAGCGGAGGAAACTCAGTTGGGTTGTCATCCGGGGATCTCCTGAGTTTCAGGAGAAACTAGACAGTAGCACGAGAAAGAGAAGCTGTTTGGCGAATTAGTAGAAGAGATGGCCAAGAACGTGTTCACTCGAACCAAGAACAAATTACCAACAAGTTAAAAAAAGCTTAAGAAGGACTACCGAGACGATAAAGAAAGAGTCGTCCAAAAGTGGAGCTGGACGACGTAATAATATGATGCCATAGTATTGCCAGCTAGTGGGTTTCAGTGGGGTGTAGCTAGTGTTCACACCCGGTGTGCGATGCACAGAGTCCCCCGTTGATGACGTACAACGGTTCCGCTAAAAACTGGTCGGAACACGGGCCCGTTCGCCACACAACACCAAGGTTCTCCGAATCCTGAACGGAACCGGTGCCTGAACCAGAACTACCTTTGGTCGAAAAGGGCTTTGAGTAGTGTTAATAAAAGGAGTGAGGAGAAAAAAAGTAGTTATTTGAACACGAGCTGATCTTATAATCACTCACATGTGTAACTGCTGCTCCTTTCAGTATAAACACACATCAACTCGACCTGCAGGATAAACGGGTTTCTTATGTGAACGACACTGCAATGAACCTCCGACTTCACAAAGCCCTCCTCGTGTCTCTGTACCTTCTCATGTCTCAGTACCTCCTCATGTCTCAGTACCTTCTCGTGTCTCAGTACCTCCTCATGTCTCAGTACCTCCTCATGTCTCAGTACCCCCTCGTGTTTCAGTACCTCCTCATGTCTCAGTACCTCCTCGTGTCTCAGTACCCCCTCGTGTCTCAGTACCTCATGTCTTAGTACCTCCTCACGTCTCCGTAGCCCCTCATGTCTCAGTACCTTCTCATGTCTCAGTACCTTCTCATGTCTCAGTACCTCCTCATGTCTCACTACCCCCCCATGTCTTAGTACCTCCTCACGTCTCCGTAGCCCCTCATGTCTCAGTACCTTCTCATGTCTCAGTACCCCCTCACGTCTCAGTACCCCCTCGTGTTTCAGTACCTCCTCGTGTCTCAGTACCCCCTCATGTCTCAGTACCTCCTCGTGTCTCAGTACCTCCTCATGTCTCAGTACCCGCTCATGTCTCAGTACCTCCTCATGTCTCAGTACCTCCTCATGTCTCAGTACCTCCTCGTGTCTCAGTATCCCCCCATGTCTCAGTACCTTCTCATGTCTCAGTACCTCCTCATGTCTCACTACCCCCCCCCATGTCTTAGTACCTCCTCACGTCTCCGTAGCCCCTCATGTCTCAGTACCTTCTCATGTCTCAGTACCCCCTCACGTCTCAGTACCCCCTCGTGTTTCAGTACCTCCTCATGTCTCAGTACCTCCTCATGTCTCAGTACCCCCTCATGTCTCAGTACCTCCTCATGTCTCAGTACCCGCTCATGTCTCAGTACCTCCTCATGTCTCAGTACCTCCTCGTGTCTCAGTATCCCCCCATGTCTCAGTACCCCCTCATGTCTCAGTACCTCCTCATGTCTAAGTACCCCCTCATGTCTCAGTACCTCCTCATGTCTCAGTACCTCCTCGTCTCAGTACCCCCTCATTTGTGAGTACCCCCCCGTGTCTCAGTACCCCCTCACATCTCAGTACCGACTCGTGTCGCAGTACCCCCTTGTGTCACAGTACCTCCTCACGTCTCAGTACCTCCTCATGTCTCAGTACCCCCTCGTGTCACAGTACTCCCTCACGTCTCAGTACCTCTTCATGTCTCAGTACCTCCTCATGTCTCAGTACCCCCTCGTGTTTCAGTACCCCCTCGTGTCACAGTACTCCCTCATTTCTCAGTACCTCTTCATGTCTCAGTACCGCCTCGTGTCTCAGTACCCCCTCGTGTCGCAGTACTCCCTCACGTCTCAGTACCTCTTCATGTCTCAGTACTGCCTCATGTCTCAGTACCCCCTCGTGTCGCAGTACTCCCTCATGTCCCAGTACCTCCTCATGTCTCCGTATCCTGTTCTGGCAGCACTAAAGGTCACAAAGCACTTCCTGAAATGGGCCACTTCCTTCTGGCCTCTATGGACAGGGATACAACATCAGATAATTTGTTCTTGGGGGCAATAGTGTGTGTGTGTGTGTGTGTGTGTGTGTGTGTGTGTGTGTGTGTGTGTGTGTGTGTGTGTGTGTGTGTGTGTGTGTGTGTGTGTGGGTGGGTGTGTGTGTGTGTGTGGGTGGGTGAGTGTGCAGAAAGCAAGAGAGCGAGAGAGAGAATGTGCTTCTTATTTAAGCCTCTGAAAATAAAGTGTCTTTTGTGGTCTGTTGTTGATCCCATTAGAGGAGGGCAGTGTGGTGGTTCAGATAGATGACGGGGGGGGGGGATTGTTTATCCGGGGTAGGGTAGGGAAGGGGTTAAGGAATGAACGTACATGAAAGAACATCTTCCACAATTTCAGCATGTGCACTGTTTAAATCTGAAACATTTGCACAGCTCTACAGAATGTCTTTGTTGAAGAAACATGAAAAAAACCCATTAGGTATTAAAGACAACTGTGAGTTCCACCACATCTGACAAGCAGGGGTCTCAAACTACCGGCCCGCGGGCCACATCCTGCCTGCGAGGCAGTTTTGTGCAGCCCCTTGCAAATGTTTTAGATTTATTAATAGATCAATTTTCTGTACTACTTTGGTGGGGGTTTTTTTTTTGTAAACGTTTCTGTTTCTAAGTACTCAGTTAAGATTAACTGTGAGGCGGCGTCCGGGTGGCGTGGTGGTCTATTCCGTTGCCTACCAACACGGGGATCGGCTGTTCAAATCCCCGTGTTACCGCCGGCTTGGTCTGGCGTCCCTACAGACACAACCGGCCGTGTCTGTGGGTGGGAAGCTGGATGTGGGTATGTGTCCTGGTTGCTGCACTAGCGCCTCCTCTGGTCTGTCGTGGCGCCTGTTTGAGGGGGAGGGGGAACTGGGGGGTATTAGCGTGATCGCCCCACGCGCTACATCCCCCTCCACATGTATCGGAGGAGGCATGTGGTAGTCTGCAGCCCTCCCCCGGATCAGCAGAGGGGGTGGAGCAGCGACCGGGACGGCTCAGAGAGTGGGGTGACTGGCCAGGTACAATTGGGGAGAAAACGGGGGGAAAATCCCCCCCAAAAAAAAGATTAGTTGTGAGGCCAGTTGCAGATGATGTAGCCTGTCAGTTTTGCAGCTCTCTCTCTCTCTCTCTCTCTCTCTCTCTCTCTCTCTCTCTCTCTCGCTCTTTACCCGGGACGACCCCCAAGGTTGGACTACCCTGGGGCTCGAACCAGGGACCTTCCTGCTTCGAGGCAACCACGCTAAGCACTGCGCCACTGTGCCGCCCCTATTCAAGTCAACTGAGAGAATTCCCAACTTCTGCCTACAAATACACACCGATCAGCCACAACACTGAACCCACAGACCAGTGAGGTGAATAACTTGTGTACTTGTAGAATCTACTTGCAGATGTTGTGTAAAAAAGTGACTTTCAAAAGCCAAAAGAAAAGTTGACCAGGAGCACCGCCAGTTCCAAGAGAAATGGATATGCGACTACTTCTTCGCTGAATTTAACGTGCCCGTGACCTGTCTAATCAGCAAGCAAGAAGTTGCTGTCCTGACATTACACCACTAAACATGCAGAGGAGGACGACCAGTTCAGAGGCGAGGAGAGGCAGAGGAAGGCAGCACACTTTCAAAAACATCTGTCCTGTCAGCAGAACTTTTTTCACAAAGCCAAACAAGACTGTGATGCAGCTGTTGAAGTGGGAGGCGAGGCAGCAGCACAGAGGGACGGCTTCTGAGACACTGCATGCTGCAGGTAGCGTATATCGTTTGCCTGGACAAGACATGTTTATTCGGAAACATCAGTCTCAGTCCAAATACAATGGCAGAACGGACCAGCAAGTTGTCAGGCGACATTTACAGACAGTTGTGCACTAAAGCAAATGATTTCAAGCACTATTCTTTGGCACTTGATGAAAGTAAATGACAATGCTCGGCTCATATATTTGCAAGGGGTATCAGTGACCGTTTTGAGTTTACAGAACTGAAAAAGTGCTAACTTTATGTAGATCCAACGCAGGGAAAGACTACAGCCAAAGATATATTTCAGGTGCTGTGCAATGCAGCTGAGAGTGCGGGTCTACCCTGGAATTAATAGACTGGAATCACCACTGATGGTGCCCCATCAATGACGGGAAGAAAGCCAGAGGGGAGGGGGGACTGGGTGAGTTACATGTGAAGTCGCCAGCTGCTTTTTTTCACCTGACAGTAAGGAGCTTCACCAGGGGGACATAGCGCGTGGGAGGATCACGCTATTCCCCCGCCGGACAGGTGCCCCGACCGACCAGAGGAGGCGCTAGTGCAGCAACCAGGACACATACCCACATCCGGCTTTCCACCCGCAGGCACGGCCAATTGTGTCTGTAGGGACGCCCGACCAAGCGGGGGGTAACACAGGGATTCAGACCGCCAAGCCACGTGTTGGTAGGCAGTGGAGTAGATCGCTAAGCTACCCAGATGCCCAAATAGGGAAGAGTTAAGGAGTTATTGGTGCTGTGTTATGACAGAATCAATCCATGATACACACTGACCAGAAAAAGGTGAAGAGCGAGTTGCAAAGCTGGAGAAGAGACAGGGGGCAGCTCAGATGGTCAAAAGGAGTTGGACCGGGTAATAACCCATTTGGAGAAGGAACAGGGGTAAAATTCTGTCTGCTGGTACGATTGGGGTAGGCAAAGGGTCCAGGTGGCATGGACATGTTAGGGGATCAGATTGGACTGGGGTCAGATTGGACTGGGATCACAGGGGCTAGGAGCTAGCAGCAAGAGGGTTCAGGCGTTTGTAACCAATTGAGCAAAATCCTACTTTATTGGTTTACAGCGAGTTAAGAAAGCCACAAAACCATAGTAGCACAATCTTTTAATGTTAAATTCTGGAGAGGACTGCTTTTAAATTTGTATAATAGTGGTGTGTAAAGACTGATCATCTTTTTGTGGAGGGGGGGGATTCCCTCCCCTTTTCTCCCCAATTGGCCAATTACACTATTTTCCAAGCTGGACCAGTCGCTGCTCCACCCCCTCTGCCGATCCAGGGAGGGCTGCAGACTACCACATGCCTTCTCCGATACACGTGGAGTCACCAGCCACTTCTTTTCACCTGACAGTGAGGAGTTTCACCAGGGGGACATAGCGCGTGGGCGGATCAAGCTATTCCCCCCAGTTCCTCCTCCCCCCTGAACAGGTGCTCCGACCGACCAGAGGAGGCGCTAGTGCAGCGACCAGGACACATACCCACATCCGGCTTCCCACCCGCAGACACGGCCAATGGTGTCTGTAGGAATGCCCGACCAAGCTGGAGGTAACATGGGGATTCTAACCGGCGAGCCCCATGTTGGTAGGCAACGGAATAGACTGCTATGCTACCTAGACGCACAAGACTGATCATCTTTTGACCTGGCCTTTTTCTCTGGGCTGTGACCCAACCTATCAGAGTGTCCATTATTGACCAAACAAAACAACAGGGATGATCTACTTGAGAATGAGCAGTAGAAAATGGAGGTAAGTCCTATCAAAACTCCAGACTTCCTCTGTCTGGTATTTTCTAAGATGGATTAATTTCCAGCCCACCTCGGATGAGTCTCAAACAGACGACCAGGATGTCTTGCTCTTGCAGAGTGTACCCTGAGTCACTTATATCTAGCTACACTAGTCAGTTCCTGAATGATTCAGCAAAAATTCCTCCCACAAAAAAACTGAAAGGCTGTTTGTGTTCGAGTATGTTTGTGACTAATACTCCCTTTCTGGTTCAGGCAACTCTCATACACAATGAAGCCCTTGTCCCCCAAAGCTATGACAGATAAATGGTGTACCAATTATTCCTGCATCCTCTTCCACCCCAGTACACAGTAAGCTGCAGGAGACAGCAGGGAAAACCAGTGTTTAAAGCTGATCGTTTAGTGATGTGAGTGTTGATTGACGGACCAGACGTAGCCTACACCTCATTCACCAGAATACATTTACATTTACTTGGATAAATTTACATTTGTTTCAAATGTTGATTAAGAATCAGGAACACTTTGTCATTTCGGTAACACTTTCTATGAAGCCTGCATCTATAATGCCCTATAAGCATCTATAACGTCCTATAAGTGTAGCTATAAGTCATTCTAAGATTCATTATAACCATGTATATGCCCTCACAACACCTCATAACCACCTTTATGATACATTGTCAATTTAAAACGGATTTATGCATTATAAATATGTCATCATTAGCCTGTTTATCTGTCAAATGTCATAATGCATCATAGCCAACTTGTTTTGCTGAAGTTTTGTAGAAATGCATAATGAGACTTCAGTGCTATTTCAGTCTTCATCCATAGCCATTAGTCATTGCAATACACATTATAGGAAAGTATGGGCATTATAGATGCAATAGATGCTTATAGTGTGTTATAGATGTTTATAGGGCACTATAGATGCTTATAGGATGTTATAGATGCAAGCTTCATAGAAAGTGTTGCCATCATTTCCTTCTATGCACCCTGCGTACATGAAATGAAATGAAATGCCATTTCCCCCAGCCCACAGCATTGCAACACAAAGACAAAAACACATCCAAAAACGAAAAGAACACACATATCCAAACTAAACAAAAAAAAAAATCACTGCCAGGATGACTGATGGAACTGCTGGTCCGCATGGGCTAGCAGTTAGCTTAGCCCGCCCCGCTTCCGCATCCTGTCAGACCGCCATCGGCGTTTCCTCATCAGGCGCAGCTCCAGGCAGAGCTGTAGTCCCCGAGCCCACCAGACAAAGCAGACCAAGCTCTCCCAGCTGATACAGCACCAGCTCTCCCAGCCAGACACCCTCGACGCACCTCCCCGCACGCCTCACGACAACATCAAAAACACCACAGTCAACGCCGGGTGAGGCCGTCGCCAGACCGCCCTCGGTATTATTGGAAATGCCGGTCTGCATGGGCTAGCAGTTAGCTTAGCCTGCCCCGTTCTCCCAGCCATCAAACGAAGACAAAACTTAGACGCAAATGTGGACAAAGACACTGCATGGACGGTACTGGGTGAGGCCGCCGCAGATGTGAACTCACGCCGCCATCTTCCGACACCGGCACTGGGTGAAGCCGCTGCAAATGAGAATTCGCGCAGCCATCTTCCCACACCAGAAGCGGTGATTAATGTACATTGTCCCTTCCTTCCAAAATAAACGTTTAAGAGAGAGAAGGTCCTTTCTGTGTTATGAGCATTTTCTAACAAGCAAGGTGATGAAAACTGCATAAGTGTGGCATACAAATTGATGCAGCATTTCCAACAATACAAAGAGACCAGCACCAAACAGTCCCATAGAGGGAGTTGCTGATAGCATCATTTGTGCCTGTTTGATTTGACTAACATACTAGAATAAATCCTTTAAAAAAAGGGAAAACAAAATTTTTTTTTTCACTAGTGGGGCACAATTCATCTTGACGTTATGCTGCTCTGTGTGTGGTGTTGAATATTTGCAATGAGCACCGAGCATCACTGTCCCTGTTTCTAGTGACAAACTGGGCTTCTGCTTAAGTGGGACAGATTCCTGTGCTGAGGAGTACAATAGCATGTCTCATCTCCAATCTCAGCTTTCTGTTTGCCGTTTCATTAAATATTCATGTAGAGAATTGTTTGGGGGGGGTTCTCAGTCCCAACAATGAATAATACACAGTTCCCTTTGTCCTGTTAGTGTGGCTTTAAATAAACAGAAGTTCATTAGAATATCACAAATAACCAAGCTTGCAAACCTAAACAAACCACATTTTTCCTGTGGAATGAATGTGGAGTTGCTCGCAGCGAGAACTGGACAGCATATTTTCATCTCTGAATATGAATATGTCTACAAGGCAAACTGACCCTACTGCTGTCGGGTTTATAACCTGACCTTGGTTTAAAACCATCCATTCAAATGAAAAAAAAAATCTAAAATCTAAAAAAATCTAAACTCAGTCACAAATGTAAAGACAAACCAATACTGATATACTATTTGTGTGCAGTGAAGCACAAACTGAAACCTGCTAAAACTGAAACTAGAAGAGATGGACTTGCAGTATTCAAAGTCAGAACAGATAATAAATGTGGAAAACCTTGTCAAGATTTATCCAAAAAGAAATGAAATGCTTGATTTTAGAGATATTTCTGAGTTGTAAGAATGAAGACTGGGCGGCACAGTGGCAGGTCGTCCTCTGTGTGGAGTTTGCATGTTCTCCCCGTGTCTGTGTGGGTTTCCTCTGGGGGCTCCAGTTTCCTCCCAAAGTCCAAAGACATGAAGGTCAGGTGAATCGGCCATACTAAATTGTCCCTAGCTGTGTGTGAATATGTGTGTGGGCCCTGTGATGGACTGGTGGCCTGTACAGGGTGTCTCCCCGCCTGCTGCCCAACGACTGCTGGGATAGGCTCCAGCATCCCACGACCCTGAGAGCAGGATAAGCAGTTTGGATAATGGATGGATGGAAGAATGAAGACTGCACTGCCTTTTTACTAGGTTTTTTCAGACATCCATCCATTATTCAAGCCGCTTGGGGTCACGGGATGCTGGAGCCTATCCCAGCAGTCATTGGGCGGCAGGCAGGGAGACGCCCCAGACAGGCTGCCAGGCCACCGCAGGGCCGACACACACATTCACACCTCGGGACAATTTAGTACGGCCGACTCACCTGACCTACATGTCTTTGGACTGTGGGAGGAAACCAGAGCACCCGGAGGAAACCCACACAGACACGGGGAGAACATGCAAACTCCACACAGGATGACCTAGGATGAGCCCCAAGGTTGGACAACCCTGGGGCTCGAACCCAGGACCTTCTTGATGTGAGGTGACTGCGCTAACCACTGCACCACAGTGCCACCCATTTTTCAGACACAGGCCTAATTAACGGTAAACACTGTAATTCAGCGTCAACAAGCTTTACAGACAGACTATATGAATCACATTTGTGGGATTCCAAAATGGACCAAGTCTAGTATTTCTTCTTCACTTGGCCAATGTTGTTTTCCCAACAACTTGTTAGGGTTTTCCTGTCAGGGTGTGACAAATTTAGGGCATTTGCAGTACAGTTTTTTTCTCCACACTGTGATTGGGTCAAACTGGGAGCCAACAAAAAGAAAAACCCGAGACAATGAGGAGGTCTGGCAACAAACACTGGTTCAAACAACATAGTAGCTCATCAGCTTCACTTAAAACCATTCCAGATTTGGTTTTGTTAAATGGTGCAATGCTGGGACACTGCACCTGAAATCTGCAAGGTGGTTTAGGGTAGCAAGACTGCTGGGATCTGGAAGTGAATGGGGCAGATACAATAATGGCATTACTGGCATAGAAATGGGAAGAAATATGACTACAGGTAATGCAGCAAAGAATACGTATGTAGAGAGCGAAGAGGCCTAGAAACAAGCCTTGTAAGTAGGGTTGGGCGATATCTCAAAAAATTTCCTGTCGGCCATCATCAGCCCAACAATTGGCAGTTGCCAATTTCCAGCGAATGCAATCATGGAAGAGCTCGTTGCGAAAAACAATACAAAATCACCAATTTGGGATTATTGCATTACTCAAACCGCTTATCCTGCTCTCAGGGTCGTGGGGATGCTGGAGCCTATCCCAGCAGTCATTGGGCGGCAGGCGGGGAGACACCCTGGACAGGCTTCCAGGCCATCACAGAGCCCACACACACAAACATTCACACCTAGGGACAATTTAGTACGGCCTATTCACCTGACCTACATGTCTTTGGACCCAGAGGAAACCCATGCAGACACGGGGAGAACATGCAAACTCCACACAGAGGACGACCCGGGACGACCCCCAAGGTTGGACTACCCGGGGCTCGAATCCAGGACCTTCCTGCTGTGAGGTGACCGCACTAACCACTGCGCCACTGCAACTGTTGGCAAGCTGAAGAACCTAAATGAAGTAATTTGCCGTCTTTGCAACGGAGTAGTGCCGGCAAAGGATTCTAACACTGCCAATTTGCACGAGCATTAATGTGAAAATCTAATTTTACTGACAGATTACAGCCTATAGGCTACTCTTCTTCAATTAAACAAAACAGATCACCAAGAGATCTTTGCTAAGCAATAAGCTGTAAAGACGGGCTGAACAGCTGTTCAACACGATTTGGGGGAAAAAAATGCAATGGTGTCAGATGAAAGACACCTCCACTTGCAGCCTCCACATGAACAAACAGGTAAATAATATTACTGTGCTATTAAATAATCAGGGCGCGCAACTGCGCATGCAGTTTCCGGTCTAGTTCTTAAATATGATTTACGTTGGTTTTCAGCACCAATCAATCGGACAGCAGCCACTAAAGATGGCTTAATTGTCATTTAGTCAGCGGAGTCACTGCCCTGTGTTGTGAAAGACCCAATCCCCATTTCCTGCTGGGGTGTACCATTCACACACAATGCTCGGGAAGGGGCTTAGGCCAACAGTCCCATCTAACATCTCCCTTTACTACTACTACCACTACTACCACTACTACTACCACTACTACTACTACTACTTCTTTCCGATGCTCCCGTTAGGGGTCGCCACAGCGGATCATCTTTTTCCATCTCTAACTGTCCTCTGCATCTTACTCTGTCACACCAGTCCTCCCTCACCACATCCATAAACCTCCTCTTTGGCCTTCCTCTTTTCCTCTTCCCTGGCAGCTCCATATTCAGCATCCTTCTCCCAATATACCGAGCATCTCTCCTCCACACGTCCAAACCATCTCAGTCTCGTCTCTCTTGCTTTGTCTCCAAACCGTCCAACCTGAGCTGTCCCTCTAATATAATCGTTCCTAATCCTGTCCTTCTTCGTCACTCCCAATGAAAATCTTCAACTCTGCCACCTCCAGCTCCAGCTCCACCTCCTGTCTTTGTCAGTGCCACTGTCTCTAAACTATATAACATATAGCTGGTCTCACAACCATCTTGTAAACCTTCCCTTTAACTCTTGCTGGTACCCCTCTGTCAAAAATCCCTCCAGACACTCTTCTTTACCCACTCCACCCTGCCTGCACTCTCTTCTTCACCTCTCTTCTGCACTCCCCGTTACTTTGGAGCAGTTAACCATAACCCTTACATGACTGGTTTCCTGAGTACCTCCAATGTAAGAGTAACCACCTATATACCGAGTTTAAGTCTCACTCAATAAACCACATTTTTCAGATTCAGAACTTCTTCCCCCCCTTTCAACTTTTCTAACGTTAACAAAACCCATAACCTAGAATCCAGTCCTTTCTATAGATTCAGTCTGTTCGGCGCTTTCATTAACCTGCCACTAGCTGTCTTATAGTGCGCTGTGCTTGGGGCAGATCAGTATGCCTGGCCAGGATGAGTTCTTGGTCGCTTGTGTCACTGTCCACAGTGTCACTGTCCTTATCCTTGCCCGTTGTGGTTTGGGCCAGACTACTGTGCTGCTCAGGGTGGTGTCTGAGAGCCTTCCTCTCTACTGGTCTCAGGTCCACCCAGTTGCCCCGGTAATGTGTCCCCTCTACATCCACCAGGTATGACCTGGGACCCACCTGTTGAAGGCACACTCCTTTCCTCCACCTGCCTGTCCTGTCTCCAGGTAGAGGCTTCATTCTGATGTCTTGGCTGATAGACAGCTCGGGCAGATCTCTGGCCAACTTGGTGTACCAGAATTTGGCTATTTGGTGTTTAACCCTCACCTTTTCAGGGACTCGTGTGATAACGCTTGGCTCCAAGAGTGTTTCAGAGACTGGGAGAGAAGTCTTCTTTCTCTAAGCAATTAGTCTTTGTGCTGGACTGTGCCTGCTTGTCTGAACAGGTCCATGCTAAGGATGCCATGGCCGTGTGGGGAGTGCATGTGACATCATTGTTTCTCGCTGTTGTTTGTGTGAGTATTCATTGCATGCTGAGCACTGGCTCACATAGACCTTGATTTCACCTTGCATGTTGGGCCAGTACAGTGTGTCTCTGGCCTGTCTGTAGCATGCCTCACCTCCTACATGTCTGGCATGGATGCGTCTCAGCATTTCTGCATGCAGTGGTTTTGGAATGACCACTCGTTGACTTTTGAAAAGCACTCCATCTTGTGCACTGATCTCGTCCCGGATTGACCAGTATTCTCTGATTGCTAGAGGAGTTTCCTCTCGATGGTCCGGCCACTCCCGTAGCACTACCGCTTTCAGTATCTGAAGGTTTTCATCTCCCTCAGTATGCTTCCTGATCTGAATCAGGCACTGGCTGGTGACATTTAGGTAATCAGCTTGATTTATCTGTTCAGTGTCCACTTGTGCCCTCTGTG
The DNA here is from genome assembly GCF_029633865.1 of Lampris incognitus. Classification (NCBI taxonomy): domain Eukaryota; kingdom Metazoa; phylum Chordata; class Actinopteri; order Lampriformes; family Lampridae; genus Lampris; species Lampris incognitus. The sequence goes on from NC_079218.1 coordinate 51,331,325, forward strand.
AGTTGCAAACTGCATGACGTGTGTATGCTGAGTCTGTTTTCTTTGATGGTGCTGTGGCTCTGCTCAATTTGTTGCTAATGTCCATGTCCGGGACTGCCTTGTACGCTACCTTAAAGTGTGAGCAGCATGCTCTGGAGCCACTCGGGTGCGCTGAGGAGGGGCTTGTTAAAGATAGAGACAAGTGGCTTGTGGCCTGTTTCTGCTGTGATCTCCCCTCTCCCATAAAGATAACAGTGAAAGCATTGGCATGCGAACACAATGCTCAAGCATTCCTTTTCGATCTATGCATAATTTTGTTCTGTTGGTGTTAATGCTCAGGATGAAAACACAACGGGCTGACCTTCCTGTAGTAGAAAACAGCCAAGTCCTTTCTGACTCGCATCACTCTGTATAGTTACTGGCTTGGTCACATCATAATACCTCAGGATCGGGGCTGCTATGACCAGTTGCTTGATTTCCTCAACTTCTGCTTTGTGCTTGGGTAGCCAGTGCCATGTCATGGCCTTGTCTAGTAGTCTCCATTGTGGCTCACATACCTCAGAAAGGCGTGGCATGAACTACGCGAAGTAGGTCACAAACCCTATGAACCGTTGCACTGCCTTGGCATCTGTGGGGTGGGACATTTCCTGGATTGCCCTGATTTTTCTGGGTCTGTCCCGAGTCCCTCTGCCGACAGAATGCATCCATGAAACTTGACATCTTTTGACTTTGAACTGTAGCTTCTTTAGACTCAATCTCAGTTTGACCTCTCCGCACCTCTCCATGAGTGCTATCATCTTTGTGTCATGATCCTGTATGGTGTCCTCATATGTCTCCCCACAGCCAACTGTTAGTATGTCATCTGTGATGGGTTCCACACCACTGAGCCCTGCCAGTAGTTCATGCTGTTTTCACTGGTATATTTCAGGAGCCACAGATACACCACATGGCAGCTTCAACCAGCGCTTCCTGCCCCAAGGTGTCCAGAACGTGGTCATGTAACTGTTGTCCTCATCTTGTTTACATTGCAGGAAGGCATCACGTGCATCAACAAGAGTGAAGATGCGAGCCTTGGGCAGTTTATATAGCACATCCTCAAGGGTTGGGATTATATAACAAGACCTCCTCAAAGCTTGATTGAGTGCCTTGAGCTCAATGCAGATCCTCAGTTTTTCTATCTGTCTGACTCACCATGTAATTAATCCACTCCATGGGCTCTGACACTGGGGCTAAGTGACCCTCTCTCTCATGTTTGTCCAGCTGGGCCTTAACGGCATTTCTAAGTGCCACCGGAACATTACGTGGAGAAGCCTGCACTGGGGCCACTTTACGGTCTAGCTCAAAATGAACTTTCTCTGGGAGTGATTCAATTGGGCCATTAAAGACATCATCATAGGTATTGACAAGCTGCTGCTTGGTTAGTTGCTCTGTGCTGGTATGCTCTACCTTAAGGAGCTCCTCAGGGATGGTGAGATGCATTAACCCTAGGTGCTTGCTGGTGGAGCCTGACAACAGGGGTTTCTGATTGCTTCTCACTATCTCAAAGTCCAGTTTGTTTGTTTTGCCCCTCAGAACACACTTTGAGCTGAATATTCCAATAGAGCACATTGTTTCACCTGAGTGCAGTACCACCCTGGTTTGGTTCGGTAACCGCTTCACTGCAGGTGCCAGTCTCCTCTTATCTTTTAGACTCATCACATTACAGGTTGCGCCTAAATCTAACTGACATCTCTGAGCAGGGTGTCTCCCCACCTGCCGCCCAATGACTGCTGGAATAGGCTCCAGCATCCCCGCGACCCTGAGAGCAGGATAAGCGGTTCAGATAATGGATGGATGGATGTTGGCAAACCATTTTTTCCTTGTCCTTGAACTGCTCCTATGCTCTCAGCTGAGTAGATGTGGGCCTCTGTGTTGGTCCCGTCCACATCCTCGGCTCCTCTTCATGCACACTTTAGCAAAATGATTTGCTGTTCCACAATGGCGGCAATTTTCGCCATTGGCTCCAAGAGTGTTTCAGAGACTGGGAGAGGAGTCTTCTTTCTCCAAGCAATTAGTCTTTGTGCTGGACTACTATGCATGCCCTCTGTGGGTGTGTTTCTCCACTATAGATGGCAATCCATGGGTCACTGGCTGCTAGAGTCCTGCACGGGTCCGTTTTTTGAGACCCACACTCGCCTCACCCCCACTGTGCCTGTGCATATTGCCACTATATTTGCATGTATTGCTATTGCTTGGACCTTGCATCTGACTCCGATGCTTTTCTAGGTGTCCGTGCCTGGGTGCAGCTCGCTGCCGACGTCCGTCTGTTGAATGCAAACTCTCCAGCGACCTGTCCTGTGTCATCACTTTTATCCTTATCTCTGTCATCTCCGCAGCCTGGCATATTTCTATGGCTGATGTCAGATTGAGGTCCTTCTCTATAAGCAAGTGACTCCACACACTCTCATCACTAACACCAAGCACCACTGTATCCCTTATCAGTTCCGCTTTTAGTTCTCCATGCTCACAGGAAGCAGCCTTTTCCCTTAGTCTCATATGAGTTCATCAATAAGCTCACCTTCATTTTGCTTGCAGTTTCCAAAGATGTATCGCTCAAATATGACATTCCACACTGGCTTGAAACATCTCTCCAATGCATTGAGAGTCACTTCTGTGTCTTTCTCCTGCTCCACTGTAATGTCCAAGATGTGTTTGTATATATGATGGCATTCCCTGCCCATCACTCTCGGCAAGTTACTGCCTGTACCTCAGCTGGTCTGTCCTTCAACCCCAATGCCAGTGTCTTCAAACTCAAAGTCTTCAAATGCCGCTCTAAAATTGTCCCAGTTACTTGTGAGATTGTCGGTCATTTTCATCTCCTCAGGCGGCGAGATACTTGACGCCATGATCATGCTATTGTTGTCAGTCTAGTTAGCCCGCTGCTAGCATGGTATTTCCTTCCCTATTATTTTCCTTTTTCTCCTCTCACTGGCAACGTCACTGACGCCGCTGTGAAGCACGTCAACCTTGCACATATTTACATTCGGGTTTCTTCCACTTCTGACGCCGTGTTTGTATAAATAATCACAATGGAGACCACAGCGCATGTACAATGCATGACTGTTTTATTATAGTTGAATGAATATAATGTCTTCCGGCAGAGCTGTACTGCTATGGAGTGCGTCCACGGGTGACGGATAGTGGAATGCTCCCTCAAATATGGGGGACAGCTGCGAAATAAGCAGGCCTACCTGACCTGACCTAAGCAGTCGCAGACCAACAGTGGCGGTTGCTACCAGGGCGCAGTGGGCCATTGGGTGGCACTGGTGGACCTATAAAAAGCTGCACAGGCCTTAAAACGGCACTGTGACAAGGCATTTGAAGGTCACCTTTAAATAGACCTGCTCCACACTGGGCAGCAGTAGTGTAGTACCTGTAGCTGGTGGACGAGCTAAACCATCTGGCCAACGGTAGCTTCAGGACAACAGGAAGCACACTAGAAACTCTAGTATCTGGTCTCCTGTACTGCGGGCCGAAGGCAATGGTAAACCAGTGTCTATTTTATTACCGAAAACCCAAAATATGCTTAACACTTGTTAAGCATCATCATAGCTGATGATGCTGAAAGAATAATAATATAATGTAACACCCCAATCCAATTAATTAATTAACCCCAATTAATTTAATTGGGTGGCATGGTCGTGCAGTGGTTGGCGCTGTCGCCTCACAGCAAGAAGGTTCTGAGTTTAACCCCGGGATTGTTCAACCTTGGGGGTTATCCCAGGTTGTCCTCTGTGTGGATTTTGCATGTTCTCCCTGTGTCTGCGGTGGGTTTTCTCCAGGTGCTCCGGTTTCCCCCACCATCAAAAAGACATGCATGTTAGGGTTAATACTCCTGTCTGTGCCCTTGACTGAGGCATGGTAAAATGAACTGGAGGTGGTCCTCGGGCACTTCACAGCAGCTGCCCACTGCTCCTAGCGACACAGCTAGGATGGGTTAAATGCAGAGTGTAATTTCCCTACAGGGATCATTAAAGTATATCAAAATCAAAAAAAAAATCAATCCCTATTTCCTGCTGGGGTGTACCATTCACACACAACGCTAGGGGAGTGGCTTAGACCAACCGTCCCATCTAACAGACTCATTGGAAATCAATGCAACAAGAATGTGCATATGGCCCAACTCCAACTGCCAGTTCCTACTCGTGCATGTTTTTTAAGGGTTTTTTGGCATTTTCCACCTTTTTTTATTATTAGATAGGGATAGTCGAGAGAGACAGGAAAGGCAGGGGAGAGAGACAGGGGATGACATGCAGCAAAGGGCCCGGGCCGGATTTGAATCCAGGCCGCTGCCGTAAGGAGCCTTATGTGGTATCACTCTACCAGGCGACCCACCAGGGCGCCCCCTATTCGTGCACGTCTTGAATTGCGCTTTATGGGTCATTTACTGAGTTGAATTCTCGAGGAGGCAGACCATTAAATTAGCAAAATAAAAGGACAAAAATTGCACACAAAAAAAAGAACAACTGCCAACTGGACTCAGTCAATCATCGATTGCCGATATATTCGTCCAATCGCTTAAGCCCACTTGTAAGCCCCATAAAACATTTCTGGTGGGGATGATGACAAATAGACTTTTACAAATGGGTTTTATTGGACTGATGGTAGCTGAGTCACTTTGGTGCTGTGTCTTTGATACACCGCAAGTATTTAAGGCCATCAATTAAAACTGCACATTTGGCTAAATAACTGCCAAACCCAGATTGAAAAACATTGAAACTGAACATCCATCAGTACTGTCTGGGAGAGTTGTGTGTTATTTTAAGATGGGACATACGTATCTTTGCATGGTCATTCTCTGTTACTAGATGAGAAATCGGCGTGTCCCGAGTAAATTCCTCTTTACTTTGCTCTGTCATACAGTGCTATTTTAAAAAAAAATAATTTTATCACCAATTAGGTTAATAACCCTATAGCTCCATACTGCTCAATGGGTTGAATGTGGCACTACCAGTACTAAGGTTAAGGGTTTGAATGCAAGTGAGGGCATCTATATTGAAAAATGTGCTATAAAGGGTTTTAGACTAAAGTATCCAATATAACAAATATTTTATCTAAAAATGTTCATTGACAACTCATTAAGCAGGCTAAGTGTGGTCACTAAAAATAGTAAATGTATGCAAAAAAAACCTTTGAAATGTAACCTAAAATAATAGCCAACATTGTCATTGTTAGTTCCATAGTTCAGGGAGCACAGCCCAGCATTGCATGACTCATGCCCACTAACAGTTTTCTCTTAGTTGGGTGATTACACTATGCATGAGAAGTGCACGCGTGTCTTGATCAGGTTTCGTCTTTTGCATGAGGGGGGGGGGTACCGGCCCATTAAACGACCCGTAAACAGAGTATTTTTTTAGTGCATTTTGAAAACTTTAAGAACGATTCGTTATGCAGCTGATGCTGCACAAACGCCCCACAAAATGATAATCCACCCTCAGTGACCTAACGTGTAGTCACGGCTGCACAGCAACTGAAGCTCACTAAGCGACACCAACTTCTGACCCGGACGAGATTCAAGAAAACACAACAGCAAAATCAACCGATTTCCCTGCATTTAACTTCCGGCGTTAAATCCGCCGCACGATCCCAAAGCCATAATATAGGACTTTTACTACTTGGGACGTACAGCGAACTGGTAAAGGCAGAGCAGCCAAACTTTGACAGTGTGCGCCAATTCCCCCCCCCCCCTCGTTGGGCATGAAAGCGGTGTGCGGGAGGTGTGTAGCCGATTCCCTTCAGACGTGGGTGCAGCCTCATACTCACGCCCTGGTCTTGGGAAAGCCCATGGACAGCAGAACGTCCAGAGCGGATCCATGTTTGAGGGTGCCCGCCCGGTTCTGACGCTGTCTCCGCGGGGTGACTTTCGCGTAGAGATCCTCTTTAGCTGCCATTCTTCACTCTCCCATTGGTGTTTCAGCCCCTCTCCGGTCTGTCGTGCTTTCGGCGAAACAACAGATACGCAGATACACAAAGCGGTTTGCAACGCGGGGTCGCTCGCGTTAAGCGGAAGAACGCCAAGACCTATGAGGGAATGGACATTTTTTCTTCTTTTGCCAAACACCCCGAAAACAGACCGTTTCCTGACGGCTCGCGTGTGAAGCCCGAGCCATGAAAGTGGGGAGAGCCATCGGAAGTCACTTTCGATCGTTCGCCCATCGCCATGATCTACATTTTCCGACCGCGACGATCACGTCTGGCTCGTACTGACCCCTCGCATCCGGTGCGCTGCCCGAGTTATCAGATGTAACTGTACTTCCTTCGCTCACAAGTTCTTATTTATGAATGGGTGTTGAGTGAAGGACGGCTCGGCCTGTAAAAGGTTGCCTTTCCGGACGCCCCGCCCCTTTTCCTTAAAGGGGCAGTATCCCGTTTAACGAGTCGGTTTGATATTCAGTCTGTGTCGGGGAAGCAGGAAAGCCTTATCCCCGCTACGCAGCGATACTGGTCAGATGTAACAAATTGAGCGTATTTGGTTCGGCAGAGTGAACCAACATGTGGTGGATGAATCACGATAGATGATGCAAATGTAAAAAAAGAAAAGAAAAAGAAAAGAAAGCGAGAAGAAAAAAATTTCAAACTTCCTGTTTGTGAAGTGGGCGTTAACGCTGGCGCGCGCGCCGTCTCTACATAGACGTTTGCCCCGTGCCTTCGTCGGTTACCATAGTAACCACGGATGTGGCAGAGGTGCGCAGCGAAGGAGGGGAGGAGGTGAGGAAAAGGAGGTGAAGAATAACGCGGAGGCACTTTTGGCCTCCTCCAACACCGCACAAAGGAACACATCTGTTTGCACTTACATGTTTAAATGGACACCGGAAGAGATGAAGGCGCCTCACCTGAAGACGTTAAGAGTGAGGAGACCGGTGGCTTGTCGAGGTTACAGATAAGGACCAGGCGATGATGACCGATTACCGCGCGTTTCCAGCTGCTGCATGCAAGATATTGAACAACAACTGAGTCAATGATTGATAATTCCATGTATTGCATAATTATATGACTAAACACAGCAACACACAAATATGTCAGTAAACTGGGGCAATTTAATTATGAAGTAATGCTCAAGTCATTATATTTCATCATTATCACAACATTGTGACATTTCTTTTTTTATTATTTCACAATAACAGGGTTTATTTAAAGAATGTTACTTTTATTTTCCAGTTAGCACATTTATGAGAAGGGTTAGGATTCATATATTAGCCAAAACTATGGTGGTGTTTCCCCAGAATGAATCATATGTACAGCAGTCACTGTGACCTTCAGTCTTAGTTCAGTCACTGTGAACTTCAGTCTTAGTTCAGTCACTGTGAACTTCGGTCTTACTTCAGTCATTGTGAACTTCGGTCTTAGTTCAGTCACTGTGACCTTCAGTCTTACTTCAGTCACTGTGACCTTCAGTCTTACTTCAGTCATTGTGAACTAAGTCTGAAGTCTTCACTGTTAGTGTTGGCTCTGGCTACACATCACACTGATTCTATAAATTGTCAGTCTCTGTGAGTGTTGTATATGAGCGCTCCGTACTTTTCTCCAGGGCTTTGTGACACCCAGCTGGTGGTGCTGATGTATGACACCATAGCCTGCCTGCACTGTGAGGACATCAGGAGAAGGTGGCTGGTGTGCTCCTAGAGTGGAGGATGCTTAAAAGTCTGGTCTAATGAAGGGAGTTTTTATTCTGCAATTGGTTTTGTCTAATGGCAATATGGGGTGAGAATAATACAGTGTGGTCACATATATATCAGTTATGTACATCTTTCACTCTGGCCTTGTTAACACATCGGCTCCTGAATTATCCCCAGATGGCAAAATTGCTGTGGCCCTGACCTGTCCTACACCCGAATGGCATGATGGCACTTGGGTGGTCCGCTCCTGTTTGCCAGATCTGGGCCAGAACCAAGCCATAGCAATGCCGCATGTGCCACATATTTGCCAAAGGTGGCCCATATTTGTTTTGTGATATTTGGGCCATGTTCACCATTTACTACATGGGTCACATCCAGATTACATGTTGCCGAGAACACCGCCTCTTTGCCAAAAAAGGGCCACATTTGATTTGGCATATTTGGGCCACATTTGCTATCATACATGTGGGCCACTTCAGGCTCACATCCATTTTGTCAGGGCCAGAAGACCATCAGTGTTGCATCATTGCCTGAAGTGGCCCACATCCGGATGCTATCTGGATCACCCTATAAAAAACTGGGGCTTGTAAGTACCTTGGTTTCAGCTGGCTGAATTGTTGGATGTAGTTATACTATGAGATGAATAGATAGTGATGCTGTAACATCGCTTGCTAGCTACCGCCAGAATCTATTACAGCCCATCCTAACATGATGTGATGTGTGCAAGCGATTGTTTTAATTGCTCTCAGTAGTCTTAATTAATCTGTCCTAACCAGCTCTGTGCGATTGCAGACAGGGCAAGCTATCACAGAAAGTTGAATCAGTTCATCTGGACACAACGTTTATTGAGAGAAATGTTCCATCACTCGTCTAAGTGACCTCTTCAGTCTCAACTGACTGTGATAGATGGCCTGAAGCTGTTAGAAGAGGACAATGCTATGGACAGAGTTTTGTACCACAGATTATACCCAGGAGGCGCTACACCTAGTCTGTATGGTTTACCTAAGATACATAATAGGGATGTGCTTTATGGCTTATTGTTAGTCTGATTAACTCAGTGACCTATAACATCTCTCTAAGGTTCTGGCATCTATTCTTAACCCGTTGGTAGGCAGTAATGAACATCACATTCAGAACATTATGGATTTTGTGGGTGAGGGAAGTCATTATGGAGGGGGATAAAACAATGGTCTCTTATGATGTTGTGTCTCTCTTCATGTGCGTTCCTGTTGATAAAGCAGTGGAGGCAGTCAGTATGAAATTACAGGACGACCCCACCCTTAGCAGTAGGACCACCCTCAACACTGACCAAGTGTGTCTGCTCCTGAAGCTGTGTCTTCAGTCCACGTACTTCACATACAGGGGGCAGTACTATAGGCAGAGGCATGGGTATGCTATGGGTTCCCCAGTCTCACCTGTAGTGGCCAACTTGTATATCGAGGAAGTGGAAAAGAGGGCTCTGATGTCCTATCCAGGGACACCATCTAGCCACTGGTTCAGATTTGTGGACAACACCTGGGTTAAAATTAAATCTCAGGATGTAGCACATTTCACCAACCACATTAACTCTGTGGACACCCACATCAAGTTCACCAGGGAGGATGTGAAACATGACATGTTAGTCTTCTTAGACTGTAAAATTGCAATTGGTGATGGAGGACATTTGATTGTTGGTGTTTACCCGTAAACCAACACATACTGATCAGTACTTAAGGTTTGACTCTCATCATTCACTGGAGCAAAAACTAGGAGTCATCAGGACGCTGGACCACCAAGCTGACAACATCCCCACCGACACAGCGGCCAGGGAAGAGGAGAAACCCCACATTAAACAGACCCTGGTTAAGTGTGGTTATCCTAACTGGGTGTTTGTCAAAGCCAGGAAGACGCCCAAACAGTGGACCAGCCCATCGAAGAGAGGAGAAGGACAACAGCTGCCTAAGTGTAAACCAGTGGTGATTCATATGTGGCGGGAGTGTCAGAACACTTGAGATGTGTATTTTCCAAACACCGTGTCTCAGTTGCTTTCAAACCCCAAAACATACTGTGCCAGAAGTTGGTCCACCCCAAGGATCGGGTCCCTGGCACAAACAGAGCAATATAGTGTACGCTGTTAAGTGCCAGGAGAATTGTCGTGACTTGTACAATCGGGGAAACCAAACAGACGCTCGCCAAGAGGATGACACAACACAGGAGAGCTAACACATCAGACCAGGACTCCACAGGCTACACTATCTACAGACCAGGACTCCACAGGCTACACCATACAGACCAGGACTCCCACAGGCTACACCATCTACAGACCAGGACTCCACAGGCTACACCATCTACATACCAGGACTCCACAGGCTACACCATCTACAGACCAGGACTCCACAGGCTACACCATCTACAGACCAGGACTCCACAGGCTACACCATCTACAGACCAGGACTCCACAGGCTACACCATCTACAGACCAGGACTCCACAGGCTACACCATCTACAGGCCAGGACTCCACAGGCTACACCATACAGACCAGGACTCCACAGGCTACACCATCTACAGACCAGGACTCCACAGGCTACACCATCTACAGACCAGGACTCCACAGGCTACACCATCTACAGGCCAGGACTCCACAGGCTACACCATACAGACCAGGACTCCACAGGCTACACCATCTACAGACCAGGACTCCACAGGCTACACCATCTACAGGCCAGTGGCCACTCTTTCAAGGATGAGGCTGTGCACATCCTTGATAGGGAGGAATGCTGGGTTGAATGGGGAGTCAAAGAGGCCATCTATTTGAAGAAGGAATGACCATCCCCGAACCTGGGGGTGGGGGTGGGGGGGGCTAAGAGTACATCTGTCACCATCTTACAATGCTGCGATTGCAACTATTCCCCAATCCTCTGTGGTCACACCCATATTTGCATATGAAGCTGGTCGTTGGTTTGGGTCGTTATGCCACTGTATTGTTTATAAGGGTGGGGTACCTGCCGTCAGTTGAGACTGAAGAGGTCACTTAGATGATGATGAAACGTAGTGTCCAGATGAACTGATTCAACTGTCTGTGATTTTCTAACCTGGATTATTGGGCATGCATAAAGGGCAAGAGATTTTTTGTTGTTTGAGAAATTCATCCATCCATCCATCCATCCATTATCCAAACCGTTTATCCCAACCGGGGTCGCGGGGAAGCTGGAGCCTATCCCAGCAGTCGCTGGACGGCAGGGGGGGGCGACACCCTGGACAGGCGACCAGTCCATCGCTCCCTCTAAATCTATCTGAGCAAAGTTTCACTGATTTGTCCCAATGGAAATGAGAGGGAAACAAAGTGAATGCCCTCTCTGCAAGAAGATTGTTTCCTGTGTTTGTGAACCTGCAGCACCATCAGATCCCGTGTGAACACTTTGATGAGCCAAAAATCACCAAAAAATCTCCAGGCGTTCGCTCGCTCCTGTTATGTTAGGAACCAGTGTTATCTGCAGCTTGTAGCGCGAGCCAGACTACTAATAGACACCAAGACTACAACTCACGTAAAATATGGCAATTTACCATCCACTAACTTCCTGCAGTCCTCGAACTGGAGGCCGGTCAACTTCAGATTTGTATTCTGGCTCATTTTGATACAGCTAAATAGCAGCCATGTTTCGAAAAAACGTGAGCTAACTAATATTAACACACCGGTGCATCTGAAACCCATTTAAAAGTCCAGTATTTCCAGATGTCAGAAGAATCCACTAGTAAGGGACAACAGTAAAATGAAGCTTGAGAGTTTAGGCTAGAAATAAAGTGAGCCTTGCCAGGTGCATGGACTTTAACCAGTTCCAAAGTGATACCGGTGTTGATTAAAAGCACAAGAGCGGGTAGTAGAGGACTGACAGAATATCGTTACAGATGAGTTTTTCTCTTTGAGAAACATTAATAAATTTAAGGTAGGCTTGTTTTCGCCCACATTTTGCTGTGTTCATACCGTTTTAAAATGAAACCAAGTCCAGCAAAAGCCCTGGATCTGCTCATATCTGTGGCCAGGTTCTTAAACACTGTGCTGAACAGTTGTGTGGAATATTTCACACTATTTTCACACCATCCCTCCAGCAACGGAGGGTCCCTAAATTACGGAAACGTTCCGCAATTGTACCAGTTGCCAAGACTAGTAGAACCCCTGTGACATTAAATGGCTATAGACCAGTAGCGCTGACTTCTCTAATCATGAAGATATTTGAGAAGCTCATTAAAAACAAGGTTTTATTGCAGGTGGAGAAATCCCTTGATCCACAGCGCTTTGCATACAGGCCCGATAGGGGTGTCCAAGATGCCATGATAACATTTTTGAATTTTCTGCACCGCCATCTTGAGGGGGCAAATGCTCATGCCAGGCTGTTGTTTATACATTTCTCCTCAGCCTTTAACACAATCCAGCCACATCTGTTAGCAGATAAGCTAACTCATCTTTTCAGACCGGACCTTAATCCAGTTGGCTGGATAATGGACTTCTTGACTGATAGGTCCCAAAGTGTGAGGGTTAATGGCTGCTTTTCCAATCAGCTGTACTCTTCAACTGGTTCCCCTCAGGCCTGTTGCCTCTCCCCGTTACTCTACATCTTGTACACTAATGACTGTCGCTATAGCAACCATACCAACAGACACATTCACATTTGTGTCTTGGTGTGATGACTCCTTTCTCCACTTAAATGTGTCTAAAACTAAAGACATGATAATCAGCTTATCGACCTTCATAATAGGAGGGTGTTCAGAAAGGCTACTTCCCTTCTGGAGTGCCAAGCCCCCCCCCCCTTCGGCCAGAGTTTGAGCTGTTACCTTCAGGTCATTGGTTGAGGATGCCCTGTATTAGGACTAAGACATACAGGCCTTCCTTTGTCCCCACTGCCATACAGTTGTTAAATAGTTGCTAGTATTTATCTGTTGTCCGCAGTTCACTAGTTTCCTTGGTTTGAATAGTTTATATCTATATTTTTTATATTTTATATTTGCCCTACTTTGGTTCTCCTTGCCCACTATGTCCTGTTGTCAATTCCTTGGTGTTTGTATGTTTTGTCTTTGTGTGAGAGTTTTTATACTGGCTGCAAACTAATTTCCCTGCAAGGGACAATAAAGATACTTTGACTTATAGAGAAAGTGAAACTCCCCACAATGATGAGCATTTGGCTCCTGGTAGATGTATGGTTGGATGCTGCTGGTAGATGTATGGTTACATGCTGCTGGTAGATGTATGGTTACATGCTGCTGGTAGATGTATGGTTACATGCTGCTGGTAGATATATGGTAGATATATGGTAGATGTATGGTAGATGTATGGTTAGATGCTGCTGGTAGATGTATGGTTACATGCTGCTGGTAGATATATGGTAGATATATGGTAGATGTATGGTAGATGTATGGTTAGATGCTGCTGGTAGATGTATGGTAGATGTATGGTAGATGTATGGTTAGATGCTGCTGGTAGATGTATGGTAGATGTATGGTTAGGTGCTGCTGGTAGATGTATGGTTAGATGCTGCTGGTAGATATATGGTAGATGTATGGTTAGATGCTGCTGGTAGATGTATGGTAGATGTATGGTAGATGTATGGTTAGATGCTGCTGGTAGATGTATGGTAGATGTATGGTAGATGTATGGTTAGATGCTGCTGGTAGATGTATGGTAGATGTATGGTAGATGTATGGTTAGATGCTGCTGGTAGATGTATGGTAGATGTATGGTTAGGTGCTGCTGGTAGATGTATGGTTAGATGCTGCTGGTAGATATATGGTAGATGTATGGTTAGATGCTACTGGTAGATGTATGGTAGATGTATGGTAAGATGCTGCTGGTAGATGTATGGTAGATGTATGGTAGATGTATGGTAGATGTATGGTTAGATGCTGCTGGTAGATGTATGGTAGATGTATGGTTAGGTGCTGCTGGTAGATGTATGGTTAGATGCTGCTGGTAGATGTATGGTAGATGTATGGTAGATGTATGGTTAGATGCTGCTGGTAGATGTATGGTAGATGTATGGTTAGGTGCTGCTGGTAGATGTATGGTTAGATGCTGCTGGTAGATATATGGTAGATGTATGGTTAGATGCTGCTGGTAGATATATGGTAGATGTATGGTTAGATGCTGCTGGTAGATGTATGGGTAAATGGCACATCTCTTGTGGACAGTGCTTACAGTTAGGAATGCATGTCAGGTTGGGTTTTTTTTTGGTTTGGCAACATTTTTTTTTAACATTTTGGCACCTCAGAGCAGAGGGAACACAGTTATAAGAAGTGGGGTACTGGTCTCAAGTCATGATGAAAATTCACATCATGCCAGCAGTAGGCCTGCTCCCCAACAGAAAAACATTATAGTTTTCTCTGAAAGATGCTGGAGATCCTGCTGGACCTGGCTGTGCTGAGCGAGTCCTCAAGTTTCATTCGTTTATAAACCACCAGGTTAACAACTAAGCCAAGTCCATGCTATGTAAAATTGATACAAGGCAGCTGGTCGGAACTGAACGTGTGTGGGAAGTTAAACGTTGCGCGGCCTGAAAGTAAACGACAGAGCAAGAGAAGTAAACAACACAACTTTATTCCAACAAACAAAACAAAACTGAGAAACAATAGCCTAATAGAGGAAAAGATACATGCATCGGTCAGCCGGTCAAGTTTATTTCCCCAGTAAACGTTTCCCTTCATGGTCACATGACCTCGTCACCGACCAGCGATACTCGCGTGCCGTGGGAGGCCACGTGCAGCGGATCTGAACTGCGGTAGGCGTATCAACTTCCAACCCCCCGAAACTACAGAGCACAACCTGGGTCTTCTGAGAAAGTAATGTCATCATGAGCGTCACGTAGGCTGGGGGTAGATGCTGCACCACCTCTGGTGGTGCTAGACACTGCTCAGATATGCAGACTGTATCCAGCTGGCCTGATGCATAGTGGTTGGTGACTGCTGATTTAGTACTGCACACAGACCGTCTCCCCCCGATTAAAAGAAGCCTTTATTTGTGGTCTGTAAGGCCGTTGCCATTAGTTGTGTTACTTTTACATTCCAGATGCAACGTGCTTTGCATCATTATTTCAGATGGCAAACTTGAAAAAAAAAACATTTTTCATCCAAATCATGTTTGCGCTTCCATGAGGATGACGTCATGTAGTGGGGCATCACAGAAGCAATTTCACTTTCTTTGGGCTATCGAAATGAGCTACACAACTTACTCGGCACTCAACAGAACTGCTAACACCCCCCCCCAAACCCAACCCAACCCAACACACACACTTTTATACACTGCAAGACTAATAAGCTTGATTATAAAAAACATACACAATATACATTGTAGTAAAACGTTGTAAAATTAATTTTGACCATACAAGCTCAGTACGGTACTTGCAAAAGCCATCAGACCAAGATGCGGAGTGGTGCAAAAACTCTAAGGATTGTGGCAACCACCTTTACTTTGTGTGTGGCTATTTCACTAGCAAGGACCACACCCTCAACAAGACGTGTTTAAAGGATTTATCAGAGAATAATTATCGATGTGTGTAGCTCTTACAGTTCTTCTGCTTGCTGACGGTGTTGTGGGGAAACTTCACAGGGAACCTGCCGTAGCACCCGAGCAACGCTGGACCCGGGCAGGATTACTAATGGTAGAAGAGAGACACCGAGTTGGAGCTCAGTGGATTCTCGCTTCCTGGGCAGCTTCTGGACTATGGAAGGCGGGGGTCTCAGGCTTGGCAGTGGTGGGAAAGTTTTCAGTCCCTGGGTCCGTCATCCTGATTTCGTCTGAATGGACCATCGTCCGATGGAGATAACGAGACAACATTCATACTCGAGAAGGCGAGCGGATGGATGATATTGCTCATGATGGAGTAGCTCAATAGTTTGAGTGTGCTTGAGGTGATGTGGCGTGAACTCGGTTCTGGCGCAGAATACAAGAGCGGAAGGGGAGGGGGTTAGGGGGGAGGGGGTTAGGGGGGTATCTATAGGAATGCCGGAAATGGCGCGGTTGAGGTGTGGTCCTGCTCGGGAAACTCACTAGAAGCTTCAATTAAAATTACACATTAATTTCTATAGCGAATGAAAAAGGTCACCATACAGAAAATTTGCACAAACAGGTGAATGACAAAGCAGCGGAGTTTGATTTATGAAGAACCTTTGAACAATCATAATAATAATAATTAAAAAAAAGTAAAAACAAACAGTCAGGGTTTGCTGTAAATTGGGGCTACAACTGCAGTATTCCCATTAAACTGGATAGGACGTCACTGGGCAGTCACACTTGAACAGAGGTGATCAAGTGTCAAAACAAGTTTAGTTAACAGGGTCATCATTGTGTTGTGTCGTGTTTTTGTTGTGGCATTATCAAACATTGTGAGAGGCTGCAACTTAATGAATACATTTTGTTACAACGATAATACATCAAATAATCCATCCATCCATTATCCGAACTGCTTACGCTGCTCTCCGGGTGGGGCGGGGGATGCTGGAGCCTACCCCAGCAGTCATTGGGCGGCAGGCGGGGAGACGCCCTGAAAAATCAATCTAAAAGGAAAACCTCCGAGCAACGGGTCTTCTAATCCCTCAGGGTGTTTTTACAGCCTATACAAATATTGAGTAGGATCACGGAGGTTTGCACTGAACGACAGTTTGTGTGCATCTAAACGTGGGGCAGATAGGGAAGAAATATACAGGATGTGTCCTTATCGGGATCGTCGCTGAAATGTTACGTCCCTTCGAGTCGGGAACTACTGCTGTACGTTGGATGTGTTTCGGCTGTACTGAATTCCTGATTTGGTGGGGCGGTATTTCCTCCAGTTAAGAGCACACTGTGTAGTTCTCAGACTGGGGGAAATACTGAACATGGCCCCCTGCTTTGAGTGAACTGCTCATCTTAACAGGAGTCACGTCAACCGGAAAGCGCACACAAAACATCAAACCGTCACAAACCGTCAGGGCAGAACGACCGAGGCTAAAGCAGAAGACCAGCGGTCACTGAGGACTGCTTCCGTAAACCACGATGGTCTATGAAACCGAGTCGGCGATGTAGGCCGAGGGTTCGCTCTTTTGCAGCTCGTTTACAGCGGTGCTAGAACTTCAAACTGGTAGCACTGAATCACGGTACCGACCAAGGACCAAACCCCTCACGCGACTCAAAGAAAACCCTCTCGGGGCGTAAATACAAATGTTAAAATTAGACAAAAACTCAGGAAATATAAAAATCAGATTTCCAACGTGCACAGAGACCGTTAAAAAGACAATCCGTCCCCCCTCTTCTCAGCGCTCCCTTGACTCCCTTGTGCAGGTCACACCACGAAAGACGACTTTTGTCTGAATTCCCCCTGAAACAGAAACAGCCAACGTCACCACGGGGGCTCCGCTTTCCCTTGCCAAGTTTTCCCCTAAATTGATGTTGATAAAAACCCAGGAAGGGAATTTTCACAGATATGAAGAGACAAAGAGGTATTTCAAATTGAGAGAAATGGGGGGGGGGTAACGCTTACATCATCTTCATCACTGCCGCCGCCGTCCAAGGTTGTGGGCTGGTAGACGACGGAGGGCTTCGGTTTGCTGCCGGGAAAATAAAACGGGTTGAAGCAAGCGGAGAGAAAACGACCCACGTCTAAGGGAACGTGGGATTTGGGAGCATTGAGAGGCCAATTTGGAGTGAAAAGCCTAATCTGCAGACAAGCAACTACCACGACTGTTTGCTTACCTTTCAGTGTTCTCTACATTGGGGAGGAGGAGAGAGAGAAAACAAAACCAAGTCAGTAAAAGAAACATTTTTGGCGCAATACCGTTGTGATCATCGGATAGCTTGCACCTCCGATGGGACGATGACGGAGACCACCGCTGTTTTATTTCGCTCATGTCTGGACATTTTTTTTTTGTAATAAAACATTTCATAGACTCAAGAGAGAAATCAACTGTGAGCAACTGGGACCACATGAACTACTGTGGAAACCAGGCGTCCGGGGGGCGTGGCGGTCTGTTCCGTTGCCTACCAACACGGGGTTCACCGGTTCGAATCCCCGTGTTACCTCCGGCTTGGTCGGGCGTCCCTACAGACACAGTAGGCCGTGTCTGCGGGTGGGAAGCCAGATGTGGGTATGTGTCCTGGTTGCTGCAGCACTAGCGCCTCCTCTGGTCTGTCTGGGCACCTGTTTGGGGGGGAAGGGGGAACTGGGAGGAATAGCGTGATCCTCTCACTCGCTACGTCCCCCCTGGTGAAACTCCTCACTGTCAGGTGAAAAGAAGTGGCCGGCGACTCCACATGTATCGGAGGAGGCGTGGTAGTCTGCAGCCCTCCCCAGATCGGCAGACGGGGTGGAGCAGCGACTTGGACGCCTCGCCAATTACCCCACTCTTCCAAGCCGTCCCGGTCGCTGCCCCACCCCCTCTGCAGACTACCACGTCTCCTGCGATACATGTGGAGTCACCAGCCGCTTCTTTTCACCTGACAGTGAGGAGTTTCACCAGGGGGACGGAGCACGTGGGAGGGTCACGCTATTCCTCCCAGTTACCCCTTCCCCCTGAACAGACTGACCAGAGGAGGCGCTAGTGCAGAGACCAGGACACATACCCACATCCGACTTCCCACCCGCAGACACGGCCAATTGTGTCTGTAGGGACGCCAAACCAAGCCGGAGGCAACACGTGAATTCGAACTGGCGATCCCCGTGTTGGTAGGCAACGGAATAGACGGCCACGCCACCCAGACGCCCCGTCTGTCAACATCTTGACAGAAAAACAGACGCAGCGATTACATGTAATTCCTCAGAAGACAGAGCAACGGTCCCGAGGTGGCCTGGATACATTCTGGAGGTGACTGGGTCAAAGTCGCTGTTCAAGAACAACACAAAGGGCAAAATCTCTTTTTTGGCCTTAGATTTTTACAAAAACAGTTGGATTTACTTCAAAATGACACCAAAATATTTTACCTTTTATTTCAAAGACATATTCCTATCCATTGCTATAGTGAGACATGTATTACAGTGGTCAAAGGTGGTGTTTGCCGTGCCCGGCTCCACTTGGTTTCTGTTTCTTTTTAACATAAGGCAGTGTACTTGGAGATACAAGGTTTCTGACCTACAACTCATTAATGCTAGACTGATAACCAAACTTGTCATCCATAAATGAATAGAAAGAAAGAGCTGCGCACTTACTAGGTAGGTATCCTTTCTTGTGGGCGTACCAAAGACCGAATCCCAGTAAGGCCAGTAGCAGGAGAGCCACAATTACCCCAGCGACAATACCCTGAGTGTTCACGTCCCCTTAAAAACAACGTGTGTAGTAAGCTCACATGAAACATCACATTTTGAGGTGACTATCTGCTAAACTATGTTCAAACACTGCTGGTCAAGTGCAGTTGGCCGTCTATTCAATTAATAGACAAACTGCATATTCTACAAATTTCCCAAAATGTAACCCTAATGGATTTTTCAGACATTAAACCTAAAAAGTAACCCCGAAAAAAGGTTTGTAGAACCTGATAATGTAATAAATTCCCAATAATGTAAAAACCCCGATAATGTAATAAAAATCTGCTCGAGTCCATTGAAAATGCAATAAAGCCTGATAATGTAATAAAGTGCATTTCCCAATAATGTAATAAACTTTTTACCAATAATGTAATAATGTGTTACATTAACGGGACGTTATTAGGGTTAGGGTTAGGGTTAAGGTTAGGGTTGGCTACGATATATAGTTTATTACATTATCGGGAAATGCACTTTATTACATTATCAGGTTATTACATTATCGGGGGGATTTATTACATTATCAGAAAGTTATTACATTATCGGGAAATGCACTTTATTACATTATCAGGGTTATTACATTATCGGGGGGGGATTTATTACATTATCGGGGTTGTTACATTATCGGAGATTTATTACATTATCAGGTTCTACAGGGTTTTATATTAATTGCACTTTACATTTGCATTACAAGTTGAATGGCTGGATGGAAATTGGTCCAGCTCTCCAAAAAGGTTGGAGACCTTGACTGAGACCATACTGGCGTGCTTCGTCATCAGCGAGACAAACCTCGTGTCTGGGGTTTCATGCTGACCTCATCATCAGCTATAAAGCCTCCTACAGACTGTGCGATTTTGGCAACCCTATAAGTTTACTGCAAGCCACACTGCGCGATATGGATCTAATAAACTTGGGCAGGACATCAGGTGTGACGTATGTAGACTGTGCGATAACGCCTGCTGAATCGCAGGCTACGACGCAAGGCCATAAAAACGTCATCAGTGTGCGCGCCGCATCAGCGCGTGGAATCAACCTGTGCCGCTGGTAGAGCAACATGACGCCAAGCAGGAATAGAGCCCTTTCAATAGTCGCCGGTTTTGCTAGCTCGTTTTAGCTAGCTTTGTCGAATCCATGGCATTTGGGTCACAGATGCTGACAGTGTCTGGTTGTGTTTAGCGCCTACGTGGCGTTGATCAGCGCGTCATTTCCTGCTGCATTTCTATTGGTTGGTTAGTAGACGTAGGTCGTAGCAGCGGTCACATTGTGAGACGGTCATCCTACATTTCTGACACTGTCAGACTTTTGTCCCAGGGTTATCTTCGGTCACAAGACCGCAATAACGGCCGTCTTTGAACCTGTCTCAGTGCGACGTAGGACCGCCGTCTCGGAGCCACGACCAAAGACGGCGCCACGTTTAGTCTCCATTTGTCTGAGACGGCCCAAATCGCACCGTCTGTAGGAGGAGCACTATGTGCATACACCAGTGGTTCTCAACCTTTTTGGGGTCCTGGACCCCCTGCGTATTTTTGATCTACCCTGAGGACCCCTCCACCTGATCTTGGGGGAGGGGGGTTTCAATTTGATAGAAACAGTAGAAACTGCATTTTAAATTGCATTATAGCATTTATTCACTCTTTGGGGCAAAAATAAGAGCTTTCAGTTGTAACTTAGATATAGTTAACAAAACAGAATATGTATTCAGTAACTTTCAGATATATGTAACAAAACAGAATATGTATTCAGTAACTTTCAGATATATGTAACAACAGAATTCTTATGCAGTAACTTTTAACAATGCAAACGGGAGCGAGATCTCTTATTAAAATACAATAAATGACACTTGTGAAACAGATGTAATTAGAGGAAAAAAGTCCTGTTACCCTTTATAGTTTAGGTAGCTAAAGGTCTCAGTCACATTTGAGTAAAATAATCCTATTTCTATAAATGTCATAGGATCTTTTTTTTAAAAGATATTTTATTTTCACGGACCCCTTGCAATTACACCACGGACCACTAGGGGTCCGCGGACCCCCGGTTGAGAAACACTGGCATACACAGCCTGCAACTTACAACCCACACATCCCTTACAGGAAGAGCATTAAAAAAAAAACAACTCGCAAGTAAGCAAGCTCTTCAAATGTCACGACTCAATCTTTGGCAAGTGTTGTGTCAGTGGAGCAGGGGAACTTACGGACTTCCATTTTCACAGCTCTGCAGCGCTGGGGGGGGCCAGCGTCATTGACAGCCTCGCAGTAATATTCCCCCGCATCCGCTTTGTTAGTACCGGGGAACTCCTGAAGAGGACAGAAGGGGTACATTTGAAGTATTCGTGGGTAAGGGGTACAGATACTTTCCAAATGTAGAGCCGGCAGGGGTAATAAAGAGTCGCTGACCAGGTTGCCGCTTGAAATGTTTAACTTGTAGCTGGCATTTTTGAAGTTTGGAAACTGCCATGGCTTTTCTGGAAGCGGGGTGCCATCTTTGAACCACTTGTAGCTGGGAGAAGGGGAGCCGTCGCTGTCGTAGCAGGACAGGACGGCCTTCTTGCCGGTCGTCACTGACTGGGGGACTCTACATACAGGCGGAGATGGAGGCACTGCGGGAAAGAATATTTATTGCTGCTTATTTGTTGGGCCGGCACCATATTGTCCTCGTCACAGGACAGCAGATCTGCTCGATTTCTGAAATTATACTTGGCGACTCTAGATGACTCTGGATCAAACCCTTTAGTTGACATTGGAGGAGCATGCCCACGCCCATCCCCACAAATACTCAGGCATGATTAAAGCTTTCCTGCGGACATTATGGGTAACGACCGACAGTCCCATCATCCATACTTGTAAGTGGTCATAACTGTTACGTCCTTCTCCCATTGCTCGGAGTAGACTGGGAACATTGATGCACCAGTCTGCCGTTGATGTAAAACCTGGTTCGCACTCATTAAAATATCTGTAAAGATCGACGATTATTAATCTATATCGTTCTATATTTCAGGATCCTATAGCATCATTTATCAATGTACATGTTTTCAATAAGTTTCTATCAGTCATTTTGTAATTAAAAATATAATTAAATCAATCGGTGTTGTGAAATGAATATTATGTTACCGTGGACATATGTTCAATAAGACGCAAGTTCACCTCAGACCTGTAGAGATATATCTGATTATTCTTTCATAGAATATCTTAAAAGGCATCGGGGTTTGGTTTCGAGAATAAAGAAAGTATTTTTTTCCTTTTATGGGATTTCCCCCCCCCTTTTCTCCCCAATTGTGCTTGGCCAATTACCCCACTCTTCCGAGCCGTCCCGGTCGCTGCTCCGCCCCCTCTGCCGATCCGGGGTGGGGGGGCTGCAGACTACCGCATGCCTCCTCCGGTACACGTGGAGTCGCCGGCCGCTTCTTTTCACCTGACAGTGGGGAGTTTCACCAGGGGGACGTAGCGCGTGGGAGGATCACGCTATTTCCCCCTCCCCCCCGAACAGGCGCCCCAACAGACCAGAGGTGGCGCTAGTGCAGCGACCAGGACACATACCCACATCAGGCTTCCCACCCGCAGCCAACAGTGTCTGTAGGGACGCACGACCAAGCCGGAGGCAACACGGGGATTCGAACCGGCGATCCCCGTGTTGGTAGGCAACGGAATAGACCGCTATGCTACCCGGACAAGAATAATGAAAGTACTTTGGAGGAGGACCTGCAGACCTTCTCACGGACCTTGGTCTGGATGGATTATATTTGGAAAGCTATGTTTGATAAACAAGTGAGCAGCCTTACCCAGGACAGTCAGCTTGACTTGAGTTTCTCCAAACTTGCCGTTGCCAGACACCCCACACTCGTACTTGCCGTTATCCTTACGGGTCACCTGGTTGAATCTCACACCGCCAGCAAATGTTGTCACTCGTGTAGCATATTGATCTGTGAGAGGAAAAAAAAGCAGGAATATTGGGCAAAAATTAAAGACTCCGACATAAAAAGGGTCCTGCAGCTCTGCGGGACAAAAACGCTCGTGGGATAAAATGTGGACGGATGATCTCCAATTGTCAGTATGAAAGTATTCTGTGAAATTATACCATGAATGTGCTTACCTGTAGGTTTCCCGTCATAAATAACATAAACCTTTGAGCCTTTCAAGTCGTCGAACTTCCACTCGACTCGAGCGTCTGCACCAAAGTCAGCTGAGTGAGAGCAGGTGAGGTCGACCCCTAAAATCACAAAAGGTTTCATGGACCCAAACAGAATGAGTAAAATACATAACTATTTACCAACATGACCATTCCAGCTTCTGAAAACATCACTTGCAAAAATAATTACACATTGCCAACCATGAGCACATGTCTTCAACCAGTAAACTCCCTAAAGTTTCCTACCATAGCTGTGAAGTGGTCTTGAAAACAAAGTTTAATTTTCGCCTATAAAATCCCCAAAGTCATAGATTGGGGAATAGTTGCAAACTGGTTTGAATGGGGAGTCAAAGAGGCCATCTACGTGATGTGTGAACGGCCATCCCTGAACCTAGACTCCCCAACCCTCTGTGAATAGTACACGTGTAACTCTAGTTTTAATGGTCATGGTAATTTGCATATGAAACCAATTGGTGGTTTTGGTCTTTAGGCAACTGTGCGGTTTACAGGGTTGGGAGATACCTGTGGTCAGTTGAGACAGACTGCAGACTTCTTCAGACATTTGCAACTAAGACATTTCCTTACTACACACAAAGAATGGGGGGAAACTCATAAAATCTACCCCAATAGAAAATCATCTCACTGAACTGCAAACAGGAGATGGAGAGAGGAGAATAATTTGTAAACCATATCAAATATTTTTGTCTATGAACCAAGATAGCTCTTTAAATATAAAGCAGAGATGGGACTCAGAAGTAAACATGGAGATGACACAGGGTACCTGGAAGGAAATATGCACAGGAGCAAACCTAGAGATAAATTCAAACACGTGGAGGGAATTTAACTGGAAAGTCATGACTAGATAGTTTCGAACGCCAGAGACGGTGTCAAAGATGGCTCCAACACACACCGGTTCATGTTGGAGAAATAAGCTGTGGAGCACAAATTGGAAACCATACTCACATATTGTGGTTATGCCCTAAGTTACATGTCTTGTGGAAAGAGGTATTTGATGCTCTTAAAGAAGTGTTCCAGCAGCATACCCCCACAAGATCCTACGGCGGCGCTACCGTGAGTAATACCTGATGGTTTACAGGGGCGGTCTAAGAAATATCTCTTAGGAATACAGCAGCCCTGAAGGGAATTACGATTAAATAGATGAAACCAGCCCCCCCCCCCCCCATATACAGTGCATCCGGAAAGTATTCCCTTTCCCCACATTTTGTTATGTTACAGCCTTATTCCAAAATGGATTAAATTCATTTTTTCCCTCATCAATCTACACACAATACCCCATAATGACAAAGTGAAAAAGGTTTTGCAAATTTATTAAAAAAAAAAAACGGAAATATTGCATGTAAATAAGTATTCACACCCTTTGCTATAACACTCAAAATTGAGCTCAGGTTCATCCTGTTTCCACTGATCATCCTTGAGATGTTTCTATGTCTTGATTGGAGTCCACCTGTAGTAAATTCAATTGAATGGACATGATTTGGAAAGGCACACACCTGTCTATATAAGGTCCCACTGTTGACAGTGCATGTCAGAGCAGAAACCAAGCCATGAAGTCAAAGGAATTATCTGTGGACCTCCGAGACAGGATTGTATCGAGGCACAGATGTGGGGAAGGGTACAAAAAAATGTCTACAGCTTTGAAGGTCCCGAAGAGCACAGTGGTCTCCATCATTCGTAAATGGAAGAAGTTTGGATCCACCAGGACTCTTCCTAGAGCTGGCCGCCCAGCCAAACTGAGCAATCGGGGGAGAAGGGCCTTGGTCAGGGAGGTGACCAAGAACCCGATGGTCACTCTGACAGAGCTCCAGCATTCCTCCGTGGAGATGGGAGAACCTTCCAGAAGGACAACCATCTCTGCAGCACTCCACCAATCAGGCCTTTACGGTAGAGTTGCCAGATGGAAGCCTCTGCTCAGTAAAAGGCACATGACAGCCCGCTTGGAGTTTGCCAGAAAGCACCTAAAGGACTCTCAGAGCATGAGAAACAAGATTCTCTGGTCTGATGAAACCAAGACTGAACTCTTTGGCCTGAATGCCAAACGTCACGTCTGGAGGAAACCAGGCACCTCTCATCACCTTGCTAATACCATCCCTACAGTGAAGCATGGTGGCGGCAGCATCATGCTGTGGGGATGTTTTTCAGCGGCAGGAACTGGGAGACTAGTCGGGATCAAGGGAAAGATGAATGGAGCAAAATACAGAGAGATCCTTGATGAAAACCTGTTCCAGAGCGCTCAGGACCTCAGACTGGGGCGAAGGTTTACCTTTCAACACGACAACGACCCTAAGCACACAGCCAAGACAACGAAGGAGTGGCTTCGGGACAAGTCTGTGAATGTCCATGAGTGGCCCAGCCAGAGCCCAGACTTGAACCCCATTGAACATCTCTGGAAAGACCTGAAAATAGCTGTGTAGTGATGCTCCCCATCTAACCTTACAGAGCTCGAGAGGATCTGTAGAGAAGAATGGGAGAAATACCCCAAATATAGGTGTGCCAAGCTTGTAGCTTCATACCCAAGAAGACTTGAGGCTGTAATCGCTGCCAAGGGTGCCTCAACCAAGTACTGAGTAAAGGGTGTGAATACTTATGTACATGCAATATTTCAGTTTTTTATTTTTAATAAATTTGCAAAAATTTCTACAAAACCTTTTTCACTTTGTCATTATGGGGTATTGTGTGTAGATTGATGAGAAAAAAAAGGAATTTAATCCATTTTGGAATAAGGCTGTAACATAACACAATGTGGGGAAAGTGAAGGGGTGTGAGTACTTTCCAGATACACTATATATATATATATATATGTACATATGTATGTATGTATATATACAACTTATCTACTATATGGCGCAAATAACATAAGGCTCAAAAATGTATATTTAGTAAGCGGTGGGGCTCTGTCATGGATTTACTAATACAGTGAGGGTTTTTTTTGTTTTTCATTCTCTTCTCTCACTTTCATTTGTTGTTTCTCTGGTTTATAACATACCCCTGTTTATGTGGCTATTACTGTACTCTGGAGTGGGTCTGTTTTGTTGTTTGTCTACTTAAGATTTGAAAGTCAATGTGAAGAATATGTAGATACAGCTGGGGAAGGGAAAATGTGTCCTTGTATGAAAATATATTGTAATATTGTTTAAAACTAAATACAATTTAAGTAAAAAAAAATTTTTTTTTAAAAAACACCAAATGAGGAAGTATCTTTTGGAAGAATGGTGTTCCATCCCTCTAGTAGAGTTCAGACACTTTATGAGCAGGAACACTGAAACCGTTCTGGAGGCTCATGGTGGACCAACACATTACTAGTACACCTTGTTGGCTTTTCCTTAAATTTGCCACCCGTCTGTATATCATATACATATTTGTTATTTGTGCATAACGTTTGTTTTCGTCAGGGGTGTCACGAATTCTCCCAAGTCCACAATTTGATTTGACTTCCAAGTTTAAAGGTCACGATTCGGTTTAAAAAGAATTTCCAGCACCGCTATGCCATTGTTGAGACTATCGAGTCTTGATGTGTAAAGATAAGCAGATCATTGTCTTCATGCTCAATACTCAAGGCTCAGCGTTTTCGGTTTTTACTTTCAAAGCCATCCGGCATGCCGGATTTCGCCACAAGAGGACACTGTTACATAACCTCACACGAACAGGAACAACTTTTGGATCCGTGGGAACATAAAATCTGGGTGAAAACCAATTTAAACCGATCTGCTCTGGATCCGGTTATTTTCTTGCCCGGTGCGGGATTCGATACGAGGTGTACTGCACCACAAGGCGACATCACTAACCGCTCGGCTAAAGGGTCAGACCTGCTAGCTAGGGGCTAACGGGTCTTATTAGTAGTTTACAGCTCCTTTTAAAAAAATCTGGGCATTTTTCGGCGAAAATCGGTAAAAACCGAAAACGCTGAGCCTTGCCAATACTGAACTGGTTTGGGTCGCTATGCCACCGTTTTGTTTATAAGGGTGGGGACACCTGCAGTCAGTTGAGACTGAAGACGTCACTTCTACACCAAAATTAGCGCGTATAAGCGTTTTTTTCTTTTTTAAACGCAAGTAAACCCGCTAAAAATAGGCAACTGACTCCTTTCACAGCGCCAGCAGACCCGGGTCTGACTGCCAGGCGATTTTTTGTCGTACCCGTTTTCCGAGAACTCTACACGGCGTTATTATGTTTCCCACCTGGATTCCGGGAAGACCCGCCCCTACTCTATCTCTGATTGGCTAACCCTTATCCCTAACCCCACCCTAACCCTAACCAACCTAACCAACGGAGGCAACGACTACTAGACAATCAGAGGCAGAGTTCCCGGAAAACGGGTACGAAAAAAAATCACGCGACTGGCCAGCAGATGAGTTTGCCTTTCTTTTCTTCTTCTGTTGCGTCGTCTTTGACGTCATGACGTTCGTGATGTCACGAACGCGCCGGAAAACAGGGAAAGCAGCATGGAAGCCAGAGAGACGGTGGTTAACGTTACATTTTTTTTATCTCTTGTACTTCAGTCTCTCTTTCAAACCATACAAACTCGACGCAGACTGAACGGTGTTCGAGCGCTGCTTGAACGAAGACGCTGTACCCACAAACAATATGTTGTAATGTGCATGGATAAGTAGACACGTTGGTCTAACAGTCGACTGGTTAACGGTGTCGCTTGCGGTGTGGGAGCCACGGGTTCGCGTCCCGGCTGTGGCGGTCCCGGACTCCCCCCCCCCGAATTCATTACAGTATGTTTTTCCGCAGATGCCGGCGCGATTTTATGCGCGCGGACAATGGCGCTACGTCATCGCGCAAATTAGCGCGTCCACCTGGGTGTCGCGTTCGATGCCGATCGGAGGTGGGGCCGATAAATACCCGTGACTACTGCAGAGTCATTTGACCCGGGCGTGAAAGCCGATTGTACCCCTGTACACTGACCACCAAAGGCGGATGTTGGCGGGTGTTAGAGGGGTTTTCTTGGCCAGTGTGAAAGGGGCTAGATGAGGACGAAACCTCCCTCTCAATAAACGTTGTGTCCAGATGAACTGATTCACCTTTCTGCAACAGATCATTGGTTTATACCCTGACGACTGTCATTTACATTTCCAAGTTCTTCTTTAAAAATATGGGCTACATGTTATCAATTGTGATATAACCGCCATTTTTTTGTAATGTACCACACTAAGGCCATATGGTCAAATCTCCATCCATCCATTGTCCAAGCCGCTTATCCCAACCAGGGTCACAGGAATGCTGGAGCCTATCCCAGCAGTCACTGGGTGGCAGGCGGGGAGACAACGCACACATACCTAGGGATAATTTAGTATGGGCGATTCACCTGACCTCCATGTGTTTGGACTGTGGGGGGAAACCGGAGCCCCCGGAGGAAACCCACGCAGACACGGGGAGAACATGCAAACTCCACACAGAGGACGACCCGGGACGACCCCCAAGGTTGGACTACCCCGGGGCTCGAACCCAGGACCTTCTTGTGGTGAGGTGACCGCGCTACCCACTGTGCCACCGTCGTGCCCATGGTCAAATTTAAATAGTTTATTTAAAATGAAATAATAACTTATTTCACCGGTCAGTTGGGAACAAAGTAGTTTTTCTGTCAGTGACGTGTTTGTCGCCAACATAACTCACGGGAAAGGCAAAATGTTGCCACGCCGGAGATTTCAGGGAAGCAGGAGGATGTTCCAGTTCTGCTGGTTTCTCCATCATCTCCGGCTCCGGTAGTGGCCATGGTGTCTCGAAAAGCGCCGCTGCGTGTACGGCGCCCGGGAGGTGACGTGGACGGATTTCTGTATAAAGTGCGCAGGAGCTTTACCAAAAGAGCGCCTGGCTGTGACTAGAATACGCATGTGTGCTTTATAAAAAATCCAAGTCCATGTCACCTCCCGGGCTCCGTAGTGGAGCTCCGCTGTGGTGTCTGAAGTCTTTTCCCCCTCTCCATTGGATGCACGCGTGTAGCGAGGGTGGGGAGAACAAAACTACCGGGAGAATCGTTGATCCCGCTTTGCTCGTCTTGATCGATCATCGATTAAGAATCGAACTCGTGACACCCCTAATATCCATTTAACAGTTGTAAAAGTGTGCACTGAGATCATTGTGGTGTTTTCGCAACTCACCTTCATTCTCTTTGACTCTTACGTTTGCATTTTTGGTGGTGACTGTAAAACCGCTGACCCCTGTAGAAATGTGAAACAGAAACGTTGAGTACACACGAACACACTAACTTTACCGCAGAGCCTCTCGTACAATGTGAAGTACCTACCACGAATACCACTTGTTTACATGTAAAATGAAACTAAACAGAAAACTAAAAAGGAACTAACCTAATAATAAGCTAATAATAAAGGAAACTAAAAACTAAACTAAACAGAGGGAGCCATCAGCAATACTCAAGAGTATCAGCGAATAATAAGAGCTTAAATTCCAACAATGTTCACAAGCTGAGATAAGTTGAAGTCAAACACATGACTTTAAACAACACATTTTACATCGTTTATATATATTGATGTTTACATACATATAGATGGACTATGTGAACATAAAAGCTGTTTTGAAAGGTCAACACAAATAACGTTGTCAGAAAATATTCACTTCACATGACAGTTTCTAAGGGTAAGCAAGCAGTTGGTTCTTATGGTTACTCACATTGCTAAAAAAGGACAAGGGTGTAGATGTAGAGGACAGTGATGGAGGTGTCCATGTATAAAGGATATAAAGGGGTGTAGATGTA
The DNA here is from genome assembly GCF_029633865.1 of Lampris incognitus. Lineage (NCBI taxonomy): Eukaryota > Metazoa > Chordata > Actinopteri > Lampriformes > Lampridae > Lampris > Lampris incognitus. The sequence goes on from NC_079218.1 coordinate 51,361,052, forward strand.
GAGGACAGTGATGGAGGTGTCCACGTATAAAGGATATAAAGGGGTGTAGATGTAGAGGACAGTGATGGAGGTGTCCACGTATAAAGGATATAAAGGGGTGTAGATGTAGAGGACAGTGATGGAGGTGTCCACGTATAAAGGAGTGTAGATGTAGAAGACAGTGATGGAGGTGTCCATGTATAAAGGATATAAAGGGGTGTAGATGTAGAGGACAGTGATGGAGGTGTCCACGTATAAAGGATATAAAGGGGTGTAGATGTAGAGGACAGTGATGGAGGTGTCCACGTATAAAGGAGTGTAGATGTAGAAGACAGTGATGGAGGTGTCCATGTGAAAGGGATATAAAGGGGTGTAGATGTAGAGGACAGTGATGGTGGTGTCCATGTATAAAGGATGTAAAGGGGTGTAGATGTAGAGGACAGTGATGGAGGTGTCCATGTATAAAGGATATAAAGGGGTGTAGATGTAGAGGACAGTGATGGAGGTGTCCATGTATAAAGGATATAAAGGGGTGTAGATGTAGAGGACAGTGATGGAGGTGTCCACGTATAAAGGATATAAAGGGGTGTAGATGTAGAGGACAGTGATGGAGGTGTCCACGTATAAAGGAGTGTAGATGTAGAAGACAGTGATGGAGGTGTCCATGTGAAAGGGATATAAAGGGGCGTAGATGTAGAGGACAGTGATGGTGGTGTCCATGTATAAAGGATGTAAAGGGGTGTAGATGTAGAGGACAGTGATGGAGGTGTCCATGTATAAAGGATATAAAGGGGTATAGATGTAGAGGACAGTGATGGAGGTGTCCACGTATAAAGGATGTAAAGAGGTGTAGATGTAGAGGACAGTGATGGTGGTGTCCATGTATAAAGGATATAAAGGGGTGTAGATGTAGAGGACAGTGACGGTGGTGTCCATGTATAAAGGATATAAAGGGGTGTAGATGTAAAGGACGGTGATGGCAGAGTCCAAATTATACAATGACAATTGTGTGTGTGTGTGTGTGTGTGTGGGAGGGAGGGGGTCAACTTTTTCTCCAGGGCGTAAAGGGAACCCAGTGAACTGGGTTCAGTGAACTGAAGTCTTCCAGTCCTTACAGTATCTTGCTTGTTTAATGTAACGTCTGCAGTCTGTAGATCATGATCAGTAAAATCCATTACACCACGCTCCCCAGGCTCCACACAACAACTTGTGTAGTCAGGGGTCATCAACAAAGTATTCTAGAGCAAAGCTGCCAGCAAGTCAGACACACACCCACACTCACGCACAAGACCGTCCTTAGGTAGCTAACATTAGCTAACTAATATTGGGCAAGGCAAATGTTAGCTAGCATTAGTTAGCTAAACTGTAACTTAGGGCAAAAGTTAGAAGCTAGCTATCAGTAGCCTTCATCCATAGACACTTGACAAAATCCAATTCAGAATCCATTATCCAAGCCACTTATCCCAATCGGGGTCATGGGATGCAGGAGCCTATCCCAGCAGTCATTGGGCGGCAGGCGGGGAGACACCCTGATTCACCTGACCTACATGTTTTTGGACTATGGGAGGAAACCAAACGTTAATTTACCAGAAAGCACTTAAGGATGCGGCTTACTTTTCTGAATTGATATCTAGAAATAACCACAATCCTAAAGTTCTCTTTAGGGTAATTGATTGTGTTATTAATGGTCCCTCCACTTCTTGTAATGAACCTGATGTTAAGCTGTCCGGAACACTTCTCGCTCATTTTATAAATCAGGTGGAGAATATCAGGTCCCATATCCAACCTGACCCTTGCATTCTTTCCATTCGCCAAGGTTAATTCTGCCTCTTTTACACAGTTTCAACCCATTACAATTTCAGTGTTGGAGAGTACAGTGTCCCATATGACCTCCTCCTCCTGCATCCTAGGTGTCATTCCCATTAAGCTCCTCCTGCATCCTAGACATCATTCCCACTAAGCTGCTCAAGGAGGTATTTTCTACTATCAGCCCCGTTATTCTACAAATTCTTCATAATTCTCTGGCCTCTGGTTCTTTTCCAGACAGGTTTAAGCATGCCATTGCTCACCCATTGCTACTGCTAATACCACTACTACTAATACTCTACTACTTTTGGTTGCTCCCATTAGGGGTCGCCACAGCGGATCATCCGTTTCCATCTCTTCCTGTCCTCTGTACCTTCTTCTGTCACACCTGCCACCTCTCGCACAAGCAGCACATCACTGTACCGTTACTCTGTATGTTCGCTGTCATTGGTCCAAAGTCAGCGGCCTGAGGGCTGACTGAATCAGCCCAAAATGATCAACAAATCAAGGGGGCGTACCACGACGCCTGTCACTCATTTACTACAAAGATGAATGAAAGCTGATGCTACTATGTTTGGCCTGTTAGTGAACTTATACCAGCTGTCCCTGTCCATGGGGCAAAGTATAAATATCTATGGGGCAAAGTATGAATGGTGGCTTTGTGAGAACACAGTAAACAGGCTCAGTGTCATCAAGTATAGTGAGAAGTGTTTGACCTGGCGGTCTGTTACTGTAATAAGTGAAATGATTTTCCCCTTGATTACATAAATGTATGTCATGAACATCAGCAGTATCTCCTGGTGCCTTTGCTCCGTCTAGACTGTGTCTTATCTTATGGTTTACTTACTTCCTTTTTAACTTTTTACCAAATTTATCTTTAATATGATTGCATATGATCATGATACGCTTTTAAAGATTAGAAATCAGTTTCCTTGGACCACAACAGGGTAACCACCGGAGATTCTCTGAAGCGTCAGCATGAGTAATGAAGATTGTTTACTTTTGAAAGACTTCACTGGGATCAGGAGAAAGCCCAAAAAACATCGAGGGAAACGAGCTGGGGTCAGAAACAGGCTGAGGAGCCACGCAAACCGCCCACCCTTGCCGAGCATCCTACTCGCAAATGTTCAATCATTAAAGAATAAGCTGGATGACATCAGAGCGAGGATACAATTCCAACGGGACATTAGAGACTACAACATCCTGTGTTTCACCGAATCCTGGTTGACCCCCACCGTACCGGACCACACAGTTACACTGGCTGAACACTTCTCCACTGTCCGTATGGATAGAACAGAGAAGTCCGGCAAATCCAAAGGTGGAGGAGTCTGCTTCATGACAAACAACAAGTGGTGTGACCCAAGGAACGTTACGGTTCTGTCTCGCTCCTGCTCTCCCCGCCTGGAGCATCTAACCATCATGTGCCGTTCATTCTACCTGCCCCGCGAGTTTACATCACTAATCATCACAGCGGTCTATATCCCACCACAAGCCAACACTGACATTGCTGTATCCGAGCTGCAGGAGGCGATAAATAAACAACAACAACGGTATCCGGGGGCTGCTTTCATAGTGGTCGGTGACTTTAACAAAGCATATCAGAATTTAAACAACATATTCACTTCCCCACGAGATGAAGAAATACTGCACTGGATCACTGCTACATGCAGTTTAGAGAGTGCTATAAAGCCACCTCCCTGCCAGCGTTCGGCAAATCAGACCATGCCGCTATCCTCCTCCTACCAAAATACAAACAAGAACTCCTAAGGGAATCACCGGTGATGAAAGAGGTGAAGAGTTGGGCTGACCATCCGGAAGCCATGTTGCAGGACGCTCTCGAGAACGCTGATTGGGAGATGTTCCGCACGACCTCGGCTAACGTCAGTGAGTTTACAGAAGTAGCAGTGAGTTACATCTCTGTGCTAACAAATGCCATCACTCCGACTGACAAGATTAAGATGTTCCCGAACCAGAAACCATGGGTCGATAGAGCAGTTTGATTGGCGTTAACAGCTCACACCACCGCCTACAATGCAGGGCTGATTTCTGGTGACATGACCGATTATAAAGCAGCATCTTACGGCCTGCAGAAGACACTCAAAGAGGCTAAGCGGCGCTATAAGGACAAAGTGGAAGCAGACTTTAATGAAGGTGACTCCACTCGCGTGTGGAATGGACTATGGGTCATTAAGATTTTAAAAACAAGCCTTGCTCGGCTATGAGTGTGGATCCCTCCCTAGCTGACAAACTGAACATGCACACTACAAGGCTAACGGCACCAACAACAGCTAAATGTCCACAGTAGACAGAGGGGAACCCCCATTCACCGTCACTGAGAGCGATGCGAGGAGGGTCCTTAGGGGGGTAAATGGCAAGTAAGCTGCAGGGCCTGACGAGATCCCTGGCTGGGTCTTAAAATCCTGCGCTAACCAGCTAGCGCCAGTGTTTACATACATCTTTAACACATCCCTGACCCAAGCCATCGTCCCCTCATGCTTCAAGCGGTCCTTTATTGTCCCTGTGCCAAAGAACAACAGTCCATCACGCCTGAATGACTGCCGACCCGTGGCCCTGACGTCAGTAGTGATGAAGTGCTTTGAGAGGTTAGTGAAAGATTTCATCGGCTCATCCCTGCCCAGCTCATTCGACCCCCTCCAGTTTGCCTATAAAAACAACAGGTGCAGAGACGATGCCATCTCCAACCTCTTGCACACCGCCTTAACCCACCTGGATGGGGGGAGAGGGAACTACGTACGTATGCCGTTCATTGACTGCAGTTCAGCATTTAATACTATAGTCCCCCTCAATCTGGTCCCAAAGATGAGGTCGTTAGGAATCTACAAAGTTCATAATAATTGGCTGATACCAGATGCCAACACATGAAGAAGTGGGGGCACCTCCGTAGCGAATGATAACGGTGCATATCACATGGCCACACAGTCGCAACATCGCCGGTTCGATTCCAGCCGGTGACCTTTGTTGCACGTCATTTCCTGTCTACCTCAACTTTATGATTTATGATACTTACAGACTGCATTATTATTGGGGGGAAAAAAGCATTCCTTGAACGCTCACACCATGAACGTTCAACCCCCCCAACACACTGCAAAGTCTGCAGTACGGAGTGGCAGTGAACCTTCAGAGTTTGCACAAACGAAAGTCACTTCTTCACTTCTTTCTGCCGAGTCAGTTTCTGGTGAAATGCTAAATGATCAAACTGGGTCACAACAACTTGACAGACCAGTCAGCAAAGGAAAACACACCCACTTCAATTGTGTCTGTGTGCAGTCACTAGCCGGTCTTTCCTACTAGTGTAGTAACAACATAGTAATAATAGAGTAACAGCAGACAGTACAGTGTTGTTATGAACTGGACTGTTAGAGGGACACACTGTTGTGACGACCTAGTAGCTTGGTACACTTTACTGCACAAAGTCCTGGATTACTCTGCAGGGCCCAACAGTCGTAGTCAGATAGTAAATGATTTCCAGACCAGTCATTATTTACCCTTATTCTGTTTACCGTAACAGAGAAACACAGTCAGGTGTCAGTCGCCTCGCTCTGTGCATGTCAGTCAGGCAGTAGCGTCATGGCATCATTTAACAAACCACCTCACAATGTAAACATTTCAGCACATTTTTGTTGACTCCAGATATCCTGCCTGGCATGTTGGTAAACAGTGTGGAATGTGAACGTGGTACGGAGGCAGTTTTGGTCTGACGACAGAACAGCTCAGGAGGACACTGCAGTGTACAATGAAACCAGAGAACTGCGCCACTTCCTTGCTCACATGTATGTTGTCAGAGTTTCAGGGGTGGGGAAAGATAACAAGGCTTTGAATGTAAGGCACACACACACACACACACACACACACACACACACACACACACACACTAGAAAGCTACTAGTCGCGGCCTTAATGGAAAGAAAACGTCACACTAAATGTTTTGTTCCCCACAAGTTTACACTGGATTGATAAGTAGACCTTCATCGGTATCGCATGTTTTAGACTAGCAGAGGTAGCCGGCGTTGCCCGGGGAAAATTTTCTCACCAAAACAACCAACACGATCTGATCTTTACGATATAATCGATAATGAAATATAGGATCATTTATGATATGATACATGTGATAAACGAATGTCAAATAAACGAATGTTATTAACGAAAATGATCAAATGTCATGATTGTCAATCCATTCATCAAGCTTCTTTGCCAATGTGTGTATTAATCACTCAGTGCTCAAGCACCTCAGGGTAAACCACATTGCATGTCTTCAGGGCTAGCATTGACAATGCTAGGTGTAGTGCCTCCCTTGACCACTGGAAGGATTTGTCGGAAGTCTCCACAAAGCGTCGTTGGAATGACTCTCGCAAATACATCAAATTTTTTACTTGGTTTTTGAAATATTCTTCGGACTGTGCAATCCTTGGGAAGTGCTGATTCTAAAGATGCCTTTCCTTTTGTTCTACAATGAGTATTTCTGGAGTTTTAAGCGAACATACAAACATAGACAGTACTTGTCATGTATCCATGATAATAATCTATCTGAAGCTGATTTTGGCTAACCAATACGTTCATGAAATAACATGCAAACACCAACTACACTGGCAACGTATGAGGTATCAATGGAAAAAAAATCCAGACGTTAAAGGTTCGATTATAACAAATGTCAAAGATAAAAGCCATGTAATTTTGGGTATATTGGGCCACATGGGGCATTATTAGCATGAGTTAAATAGATAATTAATCCAGTGATAAATGCAAATAAGATCATGAAAGGGCACCACTGTGATCCCTCTCAAGACAACAACTAATTCAATACAACAATTAATAATTCAATACAACAATGAATCCTTCAGTGCCACACTGTTGCAATAACATGGCTGATTCATTATGATGCACGCTGTTGAAGACCGACATTCCTCTTAAATATTAACACACAAACAACACACCTAGAGTTTCAACACAAATGGCCCAATATACACATATTATGAAAAAGGCAAAGGGAACATATGAATGTAGGGTAGATTTACATGTTGACAGTGCTGGATCGAACTAAACTCATCATTTGAAGAATATACCTATTAAGTGATATTAATCATAAATATCTTACATATAACATAGGCTACCACTTTTTTGTTTTATAAATCTGAGGCGTTGTGATACATCCACCACATTAACAATAGCTATGAAGGTCAGCGCCAGGCTGTCATGGGTGGAGGCTCCAGGCTAGGCTGTAATTCATTCAAACTTTTAACATAGGTTACAGCGGACTGCTAAAGACACAACCTGTCTTTCAATATTAGACAACAACATGTTTCTGTCACCGGCACATGTTCTGATAAACCCAGGTTACTACAGTTATTTTCAGCAAGGTGAAGATGGATTCTGCTATGAATGGAAAACCAAGCCCGGAACTAACAGGAAGTAGTCCTGTGAAGTTTTACACTTCAACATGTCACAGTTAACAAGTGTGTCGGACAGCGAACAAACAATATGTCTTTCATCAACATGCTGTGCTGCAGCCACTGTACTGAGAAGGACTGAGAGTCAGACAGGAGCTGTGGCTTATTGAACATCTGCAGGATTTATCACTGGACCACAGTGATGACTCAACAGCTATGTTCTCTTCATTTGTACCATGAGTGAGCATGATGGAGACACATTAAAACACCACACACCACATTAAAACACCATGCACTACATTAAAACACCATGCACTACATGAGGGATTCATCATTTTGTTGTGAAGTTTAAGACTGATCATCAAAGTTCCATTAATGGTAATAATGGTTCCAATGGTCCTAATAGTGTGTGTGCATGTATGTCTCAAATCATCCCACATTTGTGGTCCTACGATTTACTAATGCACTGGCTTTAATGAACCAAAGTCTTGTTTTTGTTGAATACGCAAATGTAATTCTAAACTTATTTGCAGATTTAAAGTAACTTAAAATCTTTTATCCTAGCAATAACTGATGAACTAACAATAACTGATGAACTACAGAGTTAAGGCCGCTGTGTAGAGTAGAATGATTAGCTCTACAGTATAGTGACTAGCTCTACAGTATAGTGACTAGCTCTATAGTATAGTGAATAGCTCTATAGTATAGTGACTACCTCTAGTGACTAGCTGTGTACAGTATAGTGACTTTCTTTACAGTAAGGTGACTAGCTCTGTACAGCATAGTGGCAACCTCTACAGTATAGTGACTAGTTGTGTGCGGTATAGTGACTACCTCTACAGTATAGTGACTACCTGTGTAAAGTATAGTAACCAGCTCTACAGTAGAGTGATTACCGCTACATTATAGTGAACAGCTGTGTACAGTATCGTGAACAGCTCTACAGTATAGTGACCAGCTCTACAGTATAGTGACTACCGCTACAGTATAGTGAATAGCAGTGTACAGTATAGTGACTAGATCTACAGTATAGTGACTAGATCTACAGTATAGTGACTACCGCTACCGTATAGTGAATAGCAGTGTACAGTTTAGTGACTAGATCTACAGTATAGTGACTACCGCTACAGTATAGTGAATAGCAGTGTACAGTATAGTGACTAGATCTACAGTATAGTGACTACCGCTACAGTATAGTGACTAGCGCTACAGTATAGTGAATAGCAGTGTACAGTATAGTGACTAGATCTACAGTATAGTGACTAGCTGTGTACAGTATAGTGACTACCGCTACAGTATAGTGACTAGCTGTGTACAGTATCGTGACCAGTTCTACAGTATAGTGACTACCTCTACAGTATAGTGAATAGCAGTGAACAGTATAGTGACTACCGATATAGTATAGTGAATAGCAGTGTACAGTATAGTGACTAGATATACAGTATAGTGACTACTGCTACAGTTTAGTGATTAGCATTGTACAGTATAGTGACTAGATCTACAGTATAGTGACTACCACTACAGTATAGTGAATAGCAGTGTACAGTATAGTGACTAGATCTACAGTATAGTTACTAGCTGTGTACAGTATAGTGACTACCTCTACAGTATAGTGAATAGCTGTGTACAGTATCGTGACCAGCTCTACAGTATAGTGACTACCTCTACAGTATAGTGAATAGCAGTGTACAGTATAGTGACTACCTCTACAGTATAGTGAATAGCAGTGTACAGTATAGTAACTACCTCAACACTATAGTGAATAGCAGTGTACAGTAGTCACTAGATCTACAGTATAGTGACTACCTCTACAGTATAGTGAATAGCAGTGTACAGTATAGTGACTAGATCTACAGTATAGTGACTACCGCTACAGTATAGTGAATAGCAGTGTACAGTATAGTGACTAGATCTACAGTATAGTGACTACCGCTACCGTATAGTGAATAGCAGTGTACAGTTTAGCGACTAGATCTACAGTATAGTGACTACCGCTACAGTATAGTGAATAGCAGTGTACAGTATAGTGACTAGATCTACAGTATAGTGACTACCGCTACAGTATAGTGACTACCGCTACAGTATAGTGAATAGCAGTGTACAGTATAGTGACTACCGATACAGTATAGTGACTAGCTGTGTACAGTATAGTGACTAGATGTACAGTATAGTGACTACCTCTACAGTATAGTGAATAGCAGTGTACAGTATAGTGACTAGATCTACAGTATAGTGACTAGATCTACAGTATAGTAACTACCTCTACAGTATAGTGAATAGCAGTGTACAGTATAGTGACCAGCTCTACAGTATAGTGACTAGATCTACAGTATAGTGAATAGCAGTGTACAGTATAGTGACTAGATGTACAGTATAGTGACTAGATGTACAGTATAGTGAATAGCAGTGTACAGTATAGTGACTAGATCTACAGTTTAGTGAATAGCATTGTACAGTATAGTGACTAGATCTACAGTATAGTGACTAGCTGTGTACAGTATCGTGACCAGCTCTACAGTATAGTGACTAGCAGGCAGGTGAGGTTGGTGCAGGTGCAGGTGCAGGTCGGTTAGCTGGGAGAACAAGTGTAAACACCTGCTGAAAGAATAAAGTGACTTCATTTAGTACTACAAAAGCCTTTCCAAGCGCAAACGCCCAGACAAGTTAACTGGTTTGGAAATAGCCAGTGCATGTTGTAATGTACTTCTGCGTACACCTGGAAACACGACTCACCTGTTGCTACGTAGACGAGCCAACACACCGAAACCAGTCCGGGAACAAACATGTCTTCTGTCCGCTGGCTGCGGGCTCACCACGACGCCTTGTCTCACTTGGTCTACAGCCTCTCTAGACAAATAACGTGCACTTTGTCTCCAGGATCTCTCGATAAATAACACGAGAGAGGGCACGCGCAGTCTTCTGTTGAAGAATAAACGTCCTTTGGCGAGCACCAACTAGACACGGCTGGTCAGTTTTGCAACTTCCGCTTACCTGTGGCTCGTTAAGTAGAGTAAGAAAAAAAAAGGAAAACCGCCTCGATCTTTTCCGGTAGTACCTGTGTGACGTCACGCCGGAGCGGGCTGGTGAACCAACAGGTTGGACTGGTTCAAACCCAGAGGTACCACTGCACAGCCCGAACGTGCAACTTCTGCACAACGCGGCGTTTGTGCAAAACCCATCCGTGAGGACTTTCCGCCATGGTCAAACGCTTTGCAACGTCCGCAGTTTATTCTCATTATGGCAGTACGTAAGGGCACATGTGGGTATCCGTCATTTCATGTGACTAGAGTGGCAAACCAGTGTGGCAAGCAGCACAAGGCCATATAACCGGGACAAAACGTCAGTAGAAGATAAACTTGTTTATGCCCAGAAGTAGGATAAGTGACATCCCATCATGTGAGGGTAACCACTATTATGCAGGAAACAGTAGCAGCATGTCAAGACAACCATTGGAGTGTGAAAGGGCGATGAGTGAAGACATCCTGACGTCATCCTTGCATCGATAGAGAGGCTCCTGCTCCGCCAACATGTCCTGATCCACAAGGCCCCTGACTAACAGCAGGACCTTGACTGACGCCAGGAGATTGTTGACTAGATGTGTAAATGGTATAAAGACAGGGAGGCTTCGGTCTGATAATCAGTCACTCTGCACACCTGACTCACACTTTGTTGATTCGTCAATAAAAGTCTTATTTTGAAGGATCCTCGTCTCATTGGAGGATCCCCGTCTCTGTATGACTGGCCACCCCATCATCTTGTCCAAACTGAATCACGTGAACATGGAACAAGACAAGTTACAGCTGCTATGTATTGGGCCATTTCACAGCGGAATAGGTTGCCATACGTTATGTCTCAAGCAACAAGCAAAGGAAGTTTTAAAAAGCAACTTAAGAGGTTATTTTTGGGTACGGGCATACACAATGTCTAATACATAAACTTAATGTGGCCCTGGAATAACCTGGCTGTGCCTGAGCAGCCAATCTAACGGTGGCTGTGAGGAATCCGCATGGAAATTAAAGACATGAAGGTTCAAGTTAAAAGTCAAAGTTGTGGTGGAGAAGTTTTTATTTTACTTGGTCTGTTAGTGCAACGAGATGTTGTTTGTGCAGCATGTCAATAAAACAGCTTACAGCTAAGTGGATCAACATCAACAAGAATAATAAGCTGGAATCAGGTATTTTTATTTATTTAAATGTTTATTTGGCCACCTCAAGCCAATTTTTTCCTTATTCAGTATGTAACCAGGTATCTATTTGTCTCTCTTTAAATAGAAATAAATCAAGATGAGACCAGATTTACATTTATTCCAGGGTCCGGTAGTAGTACGCTACCTAAGTGCAAATAATTAACTTACTGGGGGAGAGATCCTCCTCTGTTGCTCTCCCTGAGGTTTCTTCCTACTTTCCCCCCTGTTAAAGGGTTTTTTAGGGAGTTGTTCCTTATCCAATGAGAGGGTCTAAGGACAGGATGTTGTGTTGCTGTTGAGCCCCCTGAGGCCAATTTGTCATTTGTGATATTGGGCTATACAAATAACATTGAATTGAATTAAATTGAATTGAATTAAATTGAATTGAATTAATGGACTGGAACGTATCCTCCCTCAAATGAATGTCAACCCTTTGTTTTAAGTAAACACACAAGAATAAAATAAAATAAAATAAAATAAATGATCTTCTGCTGTAATTTGTAAGTTATGACTTATAAATGGAAGAATGAATTACATGAATGAATGACATTAAAGAGATAGTTTAGCTATTAAGAAAATAAGAAAAAATAAAATTCTCGTTCAATATCTTTTTTGGGTAACACTTTAGTATGGGGAACGTAAAAAACTTAATTACTAGTGAATTAGTAATGATCAAGATGTCACTTTAGTATGGGGAACATAAAAAAACTTAATTACTAGTGAATTAGTAATGATCAAGATGTCACTTTAGTATGGGGAACATAAAAAAACTTAATTACTAGTGAATTAGTAATGATCAAGATGTCACTTTAGTATGGGGAACATATTCTAAGTAACAAACACTTAATTTACAGTAATGTAACACTATGAACACTTGTAGTTTTGTGTGTTGTTATGTAACAACAGAGCATATTCATTAAGTGTTAGTAAGGGAGAATAACTCTTCTTGTGGTACTACCACCTTATAAAGGCCATACTAAGCAAAGCATACTGAGATGGTACTACTAATAAGCAATACTTCTGAGGTTATAGAGGGAAAACTCATAGTTAATGGCTTACTGGTTGTATAATAAGGCCATGCAGAATAAGGCATTAATGAGTACGTAATAATGACCAATTAAGAGCCAATATGTTGCTAATGTGCATGCTAATAAGCACCTAATTAATGGTGACTACGTCCCCCATACTAAAGTGTTACCCTTTTTCTCCAGTCTTAATCAAAGTGAAATGTTTACTGTTGTAGAGCTATGAACAGCTAAACCTCCCAGAAAGGGATGTCTTTATGCTTGATTCGATGCTCCTCGATCCGTGCCAAACACCCCCAACAAACAGTTGAAACAACACAAAAATTGGGTACCCCAAAAAATATTGTAGTGCTCGATATCAAAGAAATGTGTTCTCTGACGCCCAAGTGACCCAAGAACAGGAGTAGGTGATGGTGGCCAACTCGTCTTCAGTGTCCCAGGAGGATGACGTTGTCTACTCAGCTCCCGTCCCGTCCATCAGCTGGCAGGACAGCATGGCAGAGAGCCACGACTTGACAATAAGTAAGACTGGCAACACTTGGTGAGTCCTCTCTCCTCTTCTTCTCTCGTTTAGCACAATGTACACGAATCAACATTTGAAACAAATGTGAATGTACCCGAGTTAGCTAAGAGGCTAGTTTCCATGGGCAGTCCCCTTTGCCTGATGTTGTTGGGCATCCTAGGATAATAAAATAGTACAATTTTTTTTAAATAAACACACAACATAGTTAATATACAATACAAGAACAACAAGAGCACACAAACAATAAAATATATGCAGAATATACAAATAATGTAGAAAAAGATAATATAGCACATAATATAGAAAAAGGGCAACCTGACGGTGCAGTGGCTAGCGCGGTTGCCTCACAGGCCTGGGTTCGAGCCCTGGGGTAGTCCAACGTTGAGGGTCGTCCTCTAAGGTGTGCCTGAAAGGGCAGTCGTCAGGGTTTTTTGGTTTTTTTCTGAAGGTGGCGTGTGTCTCAGCGGACCATAATGAGCTGGGTAGCTTGTCCCACCACTGGGTCACCACACGCGAGGAGAGTCTGGATCGAGAACTGGTTCTGTGCAGAAGAGGCACCACCAGCCGCTGCTCATTTGCAGACCTCAGGGAGTGGGCTGGGGAATGTGGCCCGATGCATGACGTAATGTGTGTGGGAGCAGATCTAGTGACTACCCCGAAGGCCTGCATCTAGGATCTTGAGTTGATATGGGTGGCTACAGGGGATTATTTCTCCAGAATACTCCTCCACCGCTGTAAGTACACTAGGCCTACTGCACATCTCACACTGACTGTTGCATGCTGCAAAATTGCGGAAGGAAATATGTTGTGTCACGTCCGGCACGCTGTCTCAACATATACACGTAATAGCTGTCTGGGCTGTATGCTGTCATTCATCATCAATGAAAGTCTCTGACTCTGCTTTTTATCTGCTCCTGCATTTACTGCCTCAGCGACGAGGCAACAGCAGTACATGTACTGTAGAGACCCATCATATATTGTGCATATTAGTACACGTCCATGCAACTCTATTATTTTCCATTTATTTTTACCCCCCCCCCCTTTTTCTCCCCAATTGTACTTGGCCAATTACCCCATTCCTCCGAGCCATCCCGGTCACTGCTCCACCCC